>NC_085136.1:109631053-109741053 GCF_035046485.1 Aedes albopictus
CTTCTCCGCCACACACCGTTCTCCTGCACACCGCCGAAGATCGTGCTTAGCACGCGTCGCTCAAAAACTCCGAGTGCTTGTAGGTCCTCCTCGCGCATGGTCCATGTCTCGTGCCCGTAGAGGATCACCGATCTTATTAGCGTTTTGTACATGGTGCATTCGGTGCGTGGGTGAATCTTTTTCGATCGCAGTTTCTTCTGGAGCCCGTAGTAGGCCCGACTTCCGCTGATGATGCGCCTCCGAATTTCTCGGCTCACGTTGTTGTCAGCCGTCAGTAAGGATCCGAGGTAGACGAATTCCTCCACCACCTCGAAAGTATCCCCGTCTATCGTAACATTACTACCCAGACGGATCCGGTCGTGTTCGGTTCCGCCTACCAGCATGAACTTTGTTTTTGAGGCATTCACCACCAGTCCGACCTTTGCTGCTTCGCGTTTTAGGCGGGTGTACAGCTCTGCCACCGATCCAAATGTTCTAGCGATAATGTCCATGTCGTCCGCAAATCACACAAATTGACCGGATTTTGTGGGAATCGTTCCCCGGCTATTGAGCCCGGCTCGTCGCATCACACCTTCCAGAGCGATGTTGAAGAGTAGGCATGGGAGTCCGTCACCTAGTCGCAGTCCCCGGCGAGATTCGAATGAACTGGATAGTTCACCCGAAACCCTTACGCAGTTTTGCTCACCGTCCATTGTTGCTTTAATCAGTCTAGTCAGCTTCCCAGGAAAGCCGTTTTCGTCCATGATTCTCCATAGCTCTGCGTGGTCGATACTGTCGTATGCTGCTTTGAAGTCGATGAACAGGTGATGCCTGTGATGATGGGACCTGGTACTCACGGCATTTCTGGAAGATTTGCCGTACGGTAAAGATCTGGTCCGTTGTCGACCGACCGTCGATGAAGCCAGCCTGATAACTTCCCACGAACTCATTCGTTTTAGGTGACATACTACGGAAGATGATCTGGGATAGCACTTTGTAGGCAGCATTCAAAATAGTGATCGCCCTGAAGTTCTCACATTCCGAATGGCCACCTTTCTTGTGAATGGGGCAGATATCCCCTTCCTTCCACTCCTCCGGTAGCTGTTCGGTTTCCCAGATCCTGACTTTCAGCCAATGCAGACAGGTGGCCAACTTTTCTGGGCCCATCTTAATGAGTTCAGCTGCGATACCATCCTTACCAGCTGCTTTGTTGGTTTTGAGCTGGTGAATGGCATCCTTAACTTCCCTCAGCGTGGGAGTTGGTTCATTTCCGTCCTCCGCTGCACTGGCGTCGTCGTTTCTTCCGTTGCCGTGAGCTCCCGTGCCTACGTTCTCCACGCCGTTCAGGTGCTGATCGAAGTGCTGCTTCCATCTTTCGATCACCTCACGTCCGTCCGTCAAGAGGCCTCCGTCTTTATCCCTGCATATTTCGGCTCGCGGCACGAAGCCGTTGCGGGATGCGTTGAGCTTCTGATAGAACTTCCGTTTTTCTTGGGAACGGCACAGCAGTTCCATTTCTTCACACTCCGCTTCTTCCAGGCGGCGCTTTTTCTCCCGAAAGAGGCGGGTCTGCTGTTTCCACTTCTGTTTATAACGTTCCACGTTCTGTCGAGTCCCTTGCTGCAACATTAAGGCCCTCGCTGCATTCTTCTCCTCCAAAACCGTTCTGCACTCTTCGTCGAACCATTCGTTCCGTCGATTCCGTTCCACGTACCCGATGGTGCTCTCGGCTGCGTCGTTGATGGCTGCTTTCACTGTACTCCAGCAGTCCTCTAGAAGGGCCTCATCGATCTCGCCCTCGTCTGGCAACGCGGCCTCGAGATTCTGCGCGTATGCTGAGGCGACATCCGATTGCTTCAGTCGCTCTAGGTTGTACCGTGGCGGTCGCCGGTACCGTACATTGTTGATGACGGAGACTTTTGGGCGCAGTTTGACCATCACCAGATAGTGGTCGGAGTCGATGTTGGCGCCACGATAGGTCCTGACGTCGATAATGTCGGAAAAGTGCCGTCCGTCAATCAGAACGTGGTCGATTTGAGATTCCGTCTGCTGTGGTGATCTCCAGGTGTAACGATAAGGGAGGCTGTGTTGGAAAGAGGTGCTACGTATGGCCATATTTTTAGAGGCGGCGAAATCAATGAGTCGTAGGCCGTTTTCGTTCGTCTGCTGGTGGGCGCTGAACTTACCAATCGTCGGTCTGAATTCCTCCTCCTGGCCTACCTGAGCGTTCAAATCTCCTATGATGATCTTGACGTCGTGGCTTGGGCAGCGATCGTACTCGCGTTCGAGCTGCGCGTAAAATGCGTCCTTGTCAACATCAGTGCTTCCGGAGTGAGGACTGCGCACGTGTATTATGCTGAAGTTGAAGAATCGGCTCTTGATCCTCAACCTGCACATTCTTTCGTCGATCGGACACCAACCGGTCACGCGCCTCTGCATATCACCCATTACGATGAAAGCTGTTCCCAGCTCGTGTGTGTTGCCGCAGCTCTGGTAGATGGTATGATTACCTCTAAACGTTCACACCATGGATCATGTCCAACACACTTCCTGCAGCGCTACGATGCCGAACCCGCGGTCCTTCAGTAGAACGACGAGTATGCGGGTGCTCCCAATGAAGTTGAGAGATCGACAGTTCCACGTACCGAGTTTCCAATCGCAAGTCGTATTTATTCGCTGGGATCGTTGCTGTTGGTCTCGGTTCGTATTATTCTGTTGCTGATTTTCCGCTACAATGGTTTTTTACGGCTAGCTCGTAGGGCCTGACACCAACCCCCTACTTTCCGGAGGACCATAGTGCACAGTTGAGCTTAGAATCCTTCCCAGGCACTCGGACGTAGATCAGCCGCCCCTAACATGGGGATCAGACGCTGTTGTGAGCCGCTTCTCCTGGAGAACAGACGCTCAGGTTTGCCGAAGCAACAAAACCCACCCAAAACCCGATTCCCGCCGCAGCTGTCACGAAAAGTTTTCGGCCTTTTTAAAGGTTTGCCTTGCGAGCCGACCTGAAAGCCTCCGAACTAGCCGAACGTCGTCTGTTCCAACTCTTTCTACACTGTTTCCTGAGTTTCGCCAGATTAGAGTTCCACCAAGGGGTATCAACGGCATCATTCAAATCACTTGGAGTGTCAATGGATGGTGAGTATCCATGACATTTGACTGCAACCAAATCGGTAAAGAGATCCCAGTTGGTTGACCGGGGATTCCTGAAACGCAAAGTTTGCGAAGTAACATTTAAATGTTCAAAAAAGATGTAGCGATGGTCAGATAAAGATTTTTCATCTGACACATGCCAATTGGTCAGCTCTGACTAATTCTACTAGAGCAAAGCGTTATATCTAACACTTCCTCTGTAGCAGATACCATGAAGGTTGGGCGGTTGCCTATGTTAAGTAATGCAAGATCTGTACTACTTAAGTACTCCATCAAACTGGATCCTCTTAAGTTAATCTCTGAGCTGCCCCAGATGATGTGGTGAGCATTAGCATCACTGCCAACAATTAGCGGAAGGTCTTTTGAAGTGCAGCATGCGATGACTTGTTTGAAAGCATCCGTAGGGGATGGTTCATCATGCGGTAAATACACCGAACAATAGACGTATTTCCTGTTGAGGTTTCCAACAGATACATCAATTGTGATAGCACATACATCTCTGGTGGTTAGTTCAGAGATGAGTGTAGCAACTATTGCGTTGTTGACAAGCACACAGGCTCGAGACATGACACGCGAGTTTGCCAATTCATATTTACTGAAAGTAGCAAACACCGGGTTCACAAGGTTTCCTAGATAGAAATTTCCCTTACGAAAGTAAGGTTCTTGTACCAAGGCCACTTGGGGTGTACCATTTTGCATAAGTCTGCAAAGATTGATCGTTGCTGTTCTTTTATGCTGAAGATTGATCCTTGCTATCCTAATCATAGTCACTAACCAAACTAGGTAAGATTAAACTCTTCGCAATAACAGCACAATAAAGAACAAAAGCAATAAAACCAGATCGGTATCGATTGGAAAACGCCAAAGGCGAGGATACGCTGAATACTCCGAGTAAATCGCATAAGGCGAAACTATATGGATGAAAATTTAAAGTAATTAACAACATCTCCATAATCCCGCCCTTATTTAGCCTCAAATGAGACTAAAGAAGGGCAGCTGATTGTCTCGGAGAAACACAAGGTCTACTGCACCATTGCTCTGGTTAGCGCAGTAAGGGCAAGATACTGTGGCGGGCGCCGTGGTAGTCCACAGGCTCCGTTAGCGGTTAGGTTTTTATTAGACCCCCCCCTAGCCATTCATTCCTAGGCACGGTAAGCAAAAAGCCGCATCACACCATGAATTAGGGGTCACCTGTTGGTGGACTCTTCCCACCGGAACAGGCGGTCCGTAGTGTTATTCTTAGCCAATTGAGACAATCGCTACCGACACTACACAGCTATCTAGGCTGATCGAGAAAAGAAGTTAATATTGATGATCAACTTCATACGGGCTCGAACAGCCATTCAACAGCTATACTGTAGTTCACCCAGGAATTTTCCCAAGAGTTTCTCTTTTCTCGAGCTATTTTTCTGTAAGTTCCTTCAGAAATCGTTCTATAAGTTTCATCAAGATATTTAGGAATCTTTCAAGGACTCTAGAAGTTTTCCTACATTCCAACGATTTCTGCAGGGATTTTTTTTTGTTCTTCTTAAATTTCCACAGGAATTCTCCCAATGAATCTTCAAGTACACTCGCTCAGGATTCTCCGAAAGATTCCATCGACTAACCTCAGTATTTCTTCAATTATTGTCCAAGGATTTCTCCAGAAATTCCTGAAGAATTTCCTCTTCAAGTTCAATCAAATCCATACAGAAGCGTTACATGAATGAAATAGGAAATAAAAACGGTTCTTCGTTTATTTCTCATCTCTACAGTGCTGACAACTGCCACCGATTGTCAATTCAGTTCAGTATGCTCTTATTGTGTCCCAAACCTGGTAGAGAAAATAGAAATAATAATTTTTTGTTCCGATATTCATTTCTTATTCCCCTCCATCCGGGACGCATCTCACTCACACGCACAGGCACCGACCGAACCTGTGTGCAGAACCTGGAGAACCGCGCCTGCTAGCTCTGTGCTATGCTTCTGCTGCTACTGCTGGATTGAGGAACATTTTCACGCTTCACAGCTACGGAGTGTGGAGGCATTCAAATCAATCCATTGCAAACCTTTGGCGAGGCACCTCATCACTTGTTGCGGTCGGTTATAATTCCGTTTACGGAGGGCTACTAAATTATTCCAGAACGAATAGCGCGCGCGATTTAGTGAGTTTTTTGCGTGTTAGAACCAAATTTGGGCGCAAGGCTTCCAGTAGTGCACAAGAACAGCAGCGAGGACGCGACCTTGATTGAAATGTCGGATAAACCCAGTGACCAAACGGATATGAAAAACTCGGTGGAGATTCCTCTGGCAGGACAAAGCACCGAAGGAGCAGCCAAAAAGCCACCGTGGCTGGTGCTGAAGAAGTACGTGAACGCGAAAAATGTTCGAAGATTGCTCAAAGTGGGACAAGTGGTGAGATTGGAGATTTTTCTTTGTTCGCTATGAAAGGGATAGGGCGTGAAAATTCAACCGCAAATCACATTTTCCAGCTCATTGGGTTGCTCATCCTGGCGTTGATCCGTCCGAAGAACCGCTGCGGGTTCCTTTACAACCATCAGGGTCTACCGGAGTACGTGCTGATCCTGCTCACCTACTTGGCCACTGTGGTGACCCTCGTCCTGCTGGTGGATTCCTTCGTGAAGGGCCAACCCATTCGCAGAGTGTTCACCTTGGAGCTCTGGTCCCGTTTGGAGCTCTGGTTCACCGGGTTGGTGGCGTTGGTCCTCCACGTCGTGTCCTACTTCGTGCTGGCACTGAATCTCAACTGCACCTACCCTTCCTCGATGAACATCACCGGAATCAGCTTCGGGCTGATCGTTTCCGGTCTGTACCTGGCGGATTGGTGGCGCATCTTCAGCGACCGCAAACAACCCAAGAAGGACGAAAGCTTTGAGGAGATCAACATTACTAGTTAAGAAGTGACAGTCAAGAGAACAGATTTCTTCCTCCGGGAACATTTCAGCCAAGAAAGTTACCCGGGGCTCACATTAACAATGCATACCATTTAAAACTTCCTACTCTACACGTGACCAAATACCAAAGCATAACTCTCCAAAAAAAACAACAAAGTAGCTAAATTAGTTAAGTCTAAATTGCACACGATCCCGTGTGCGCCATATTAATGTGTGATGATTGTATAGGAATTGTCGTGTTTCATCTTTTGGACGGACTGATTCCTCCTCAACCGTGTAATAAGTTTGCAGTTCACATTATCATACCCAAAGGGGCAACTATTTTAACCCCGGCTGAACGAATACAAGATATCTCCATCACATCTTGTACGTACAGAACATTTGCAAAAAAAAAACCGGGGGCATTATAGTTAGAACAGTACAAGTCGTATTTATAACAACTATGTCTTCACATCTATAGATAGTTTGAATTATTTTTATTTAGGCTATAAGAACGGCTTTTGGAATGCAAATATTTTTATTTATCTATGCATGTGCCATATCAGATATCAATAAACTCGTGGATGAATGTACCGATCGATGGGTGAGACAAAACATTGATGATGACTAGACCGATCCTTAGAAGGGTATGCATTTCGTTTCGTATCGTTTCATTTCACAACAATATTTCGCATCATTTCACATTATCAACGTAGAAACTGTAATTTGAAGTAGACCTACCTGTGCTATTTAGCCTGAATAGTAGACTCAAACTAACTAATTAGGTCATCTGTACACTGAAACCTCTTCCTATGCCCCTGGCTGGAGATGCATAAATTACAAGAGGAATGGGAAGAATGTTGTGAAGAAATTAAATTAGGGCTTTGAGGAAACAAAATTCGCGAGAACAGTTCTTGCTCCAGGGCAATTAAGATGAAGACATGAGGGTTTCCAGGAAGCTCCCAGAGAACCCATGAGAAGGGGCTTCAAGGACGTCTCAGGGGTTTTCAGGAGAATATTAAGGGCGTTATGATTGGTTTAGTTGGATTACAGGGTAATGAGGTTCAGAAGCGTTTTATAGGGGTATCTGAAGCCTTCAAAGGAATCGAATGGGGTTTCAGGGGCGTTTCAGGATGACCCAGGGGGGCTCCATGTGACCTCCAGGCGTTTCAAGGGTGTTTCAAGAGGGTTACTTGGAGTTTCAGAGGATAGCAGGAGGTCTTGAGGACGTTTAAAGAAATCTCTGGGGATTTCAGGGGGTTTTCAGAGATCAAAGGGGTCAAAGGCGTTTCTGCAGGTCTCAAGGAGATTTCAAAGGGCCTCAGGGGCAATTCAAGCGGTCTCAGAGGACTCCATGTGGGCCTCAAGAACGCCTCAAAGGGTATCAGGGCGTTTCAGGGAGTCTCATGGGAGTGTATCGTGGTTTCAGAGGGTTCCAGGAGGTCCCAGGGAAGAGGGTTCAAGGGGATATCAGGGGGTCACATGATAAGGCAGTAGAAATCGGTTTTCGTACACAATTAGAGGAAAGATCGAGCTATCTCCTAATTTTTTTCAGGGGTGAAATTTTTACCAATTTTCCAAAAACCATAATTTATTCAAAAATGGTTTCCTTAAAATTGAAAAACATTTCCCACCTGAAAAAAAATCAGGAGATACGTTGATCCTTCCTCTAACTGTGCACGAAAACCGATTTTGAAAATATTGCCTCGTTATTTAATAAAAAATCAAAAACCAAAAGTGAGGAAATGTTTCCAGTTTCGCCTTAAGCGAGTCTCGGAGTCGAATCGTGTGATTTTAGAGAGTTCCATTATATCTCAGTGGCACATCATGGGCCTCAGGTGCGTTTCAAGAGGATACCAGAAGATGCCAAGGGCGTTTCAAAAGGATCGCATTAGATCTCAGGGGTATGTTAACGGGGTCCCAGGAAGTTTCAAGAGGTAAATACCGGGTGGTCTCAAGGGCGCCTAAGGGTCCTCAGGGACGTTTCAGGGGATTTCAGGGGACTCAATGGGTCTCAGAGCGCTTTAGGGAGTCTCAAGGCATTACAGGAGGGTTCAAATATAGTGACGGGAGACGTTAAAGGCGTTTCAAGAAGGTTCCAGGGAGTTTCAGAGGTGCTTTACTGCCCCTCTCCGCATGTCATTCCCATGTTGTATCAAAGCGCCCACCTTTTGTACTATATGGGTAATTCTCGCTGAGACCGGCCCACTATTTACACCTTGTTTTGAAAATGTTTACGGTGACGATTTTCTGAATTTCCTCACTAAAAAGTAAGGAAAATGCATTTGATAACTCAAATTGATGGACCCCCGTTAGTTGGAACTAAAACAATTTTTGAAGATCCCTCGATTTTGGTCAAATGGTGGCTCATTTAAACCGTTATAACTCGAAAGTTTGTCCAAAAACCACATCAAAACGAATTATTGTTGTAAAGAGAAAAGATAGAGCTACTATTTACAATTATAAAAAGTTGGGTAGGCAATATTGGTTTTGGCCGCCATCTTGGATTTTTATACCAAAACATGTTTTTCACCATGATGGCAACCACCGATTTTTTAAATTTTTGCATCAATTGAAAGCAGGAAAATTTATACATAACATATCAAAAAATTAGAGATGTCTTTTTCTTTTTTCAAAAGTTATCTGGCAATTATCAGTATGTATTTGTGAACTCCTGAGGTATTGTTTTGGAAATTTATTCAACAACTCTTTTAAATTTTTTTTGGCATTTATCGAGAACTATAATTTGGTAATTTTCTTTGAAATTTATTGAAAATTCCTGCGATAACCACCATCAATATTAACCGTTCACCAATAACGATATTTACTATTCATCTGCAATTTTTAACAGTTCATTTGCAGAACTCGTTCATTCACTTACAGAGTATTCAGCAAAATGGATAACCGAGCGTACCGAGTTAAATCTGCTGTTGGGGACTCGGTAAAAAGATAGGGAAACAACCAAGCTGATCTTAGTGTGTAGTCTCGGAGTTAGAGTATATTTTTTTTGTATCATTTCGGTAAACATTTAGCCGAGAATCTCCTGAGGAGAAAAGTCTGTAAAAGTAGGGCACCTCGAGCGCAATTCACGAAAAATAATGATTGAACTATAGAGCGCGTTATCGTAGTGAAAAACTTCCTCGAAGGCTCCACGATGCTGAACGAGATGGTTAAATAACCAGGTGTGCAATACAGTAGTTAGAACCTTGAAGTCCAGTTGTAAAAGCACCGCTTCTCGAGAATGGCTTGACGAATCTTTGTGAAGCTTTAATGAGAGCCTCCCAGAGCTTCGTCGTACATTTTTCCTTTTTTTATGCCATGCATTTATCCAAAATAACGATCGAAAACCTAATTTTTATCATTTTCTAAAATTTCAAATCAATACCCCTTTCCTCTCCCAGAACGGAGAGGGTCAAAAATTCATATTTATGAGTTTCTAGTTATATCCAATCAGAAAACGGGAAATATTTAAAGAGCTGGACAAAAAATGTTGCACCATGGATTATTATTCAATATTTTTATGGGAAAATCGTGCAGTCAGAACAGACCCTGAAAACCTTACGCTGCATTAGCTTTTACGCTGTAGTTTGAAAAAATCGTTGGTATATTTTGTGGTGGTTTCTGGTAGATCTTTTTTTTTTGGGAAATCTGTCAAAGGTTTTTACGAGATCAAATTTTCTGAATAATTTGGAGTTACTAAGAAAATATTTGATTGATTTTCGCACAGTTTTATTTTCAGAATTTTTGAAAATGTCTATGAAGATATGTACTCCCAAAGATAGCTATGACATTCTCGATAAACATGTACTGTTTTCAACGTTTAATTGCTTTAACATCCATGCACACAGCAGAAACACGTGGTTGAAGAACAAATCGAGACTGAAATTGCGAAAATTTATCCACGTACTGCGGTGGGAATTGAACCATCGACTCTCAATTCGCTAGATGGACGCTTCTTTCCCATAGGCGAAACTACTGGGGGTGCCAGGAACCCTCTAGAATATCGATGCATTACTGTGAGATATGGGGCGATGAATGATAAATGGATGAACTAATGAATATTTGTTTGCAGTGCATCCCTGGCAAAAATCTGCAGTTTCTTCCATGTTCTTTCCTCCACGCTACGGAGCCACTTGATCATCTCCGTCCTCTGAAGGCTCCGTAGCCCGTCTATTTTATTTCGAGGAAATCTTGAAGTGTTAATTTTTAATAAGTAGGCTGTCACGGCAGACGTTGTACTGCCATTTTGGTTGTGATTGTTTGACAACTGTTGTGGGATCATTTTGGCGCCGCACTCTAGATTGGTTTTGTTGCGACCGTTATGAATTTCTTCCCCGCTCATAACAATTTCAGAAATTTTACAATTGCTCTTCTTTTAAGTTGTTTTTCGTAACTTTTTGTACATATAAACACAGCCGCCATGTATACGAATCGAACCATGCATGAGTCATGCTGATTGGTCCACCCGTTCTTGAGTTTTGTTGCCTCAAAGGGACTTCAAACTCATTTTTATATATAGATAGATATAGTGTTGCAAGTGTCCCGACTTGGTAGAGCGGAACTACCTTAAGCGAAAGGGGTCTAAAGTCACAAACACTGAGGGCTAAAGCACCACGAAAATCACAAAACAGAGCAAACTCATTTTAAATACATATATTTAGTATTTCGCCAAACATGGCCTCCTATTCTGGGGTCCTATTACCTCCTACGCTGCGCTTAACGCTTAGACTAACAACATTGCTCTTAATTCTAGCACTCACGGACTCTGCATGCTCTTACTCCACCGGACATCCTTCCAGTGTGGACCCTCCTTGGCTCCGTTGATGCTGCACAGCCGTTGCCTTCCCAGCGATCATGTCTGCGGACCCTCGATCGACGGATTGCCGACCAAAACTCCTCTCAATGCGTGTATTGGCGTCGACCGAGTCGGTTTGGCTGGCGTTCCTCCTTCTGACTAGCTCGCAAACAGTGATATAGGCCGGACGGAATATCGATTTACGGCACCGCGACCCTCGCGATCTCGCTCGTCCTCGGTGCTCGTTGAGCGGATGAAACTGCAAGAAAAAAGAGCCCTGCAGGCAACGAAATATCAGCGTCACATCTCCACGGGCCAGCTAGGGCAAATCTTACCCTTTTGAGGGGCTCTCTGTTGTTCGATCAGATGCGATCTATGTCGCGGCCGTTGTGCTTCTGCAGCGACCAGACGTTCTGCCTTATCAATCCGCCAATTCACGAAATGCCCCCAGTTGAAGTATGATCTGTTGAACAATGAGAAGCAATTGATCTGGGTGTTCCGATGATCTATGGTCTAACAGCGCAACTCACCTGCTCGGAGATCGAGCTGAACCCTGGCCGGTAGGGATACTCGCCACTTCTCTCAGCTCCGCGTACAGTTATCTTCGCTCTGTGCGTCTAGTCCCAGGCACCCGTGCGGACAGTCACTAGTCGGGATAAGTACTTGCCGAAGCTGGTTCTGCTAAGGGCTCATTCAAATATTACGTAACGCGAAATTTGACAATTTTAGACCCCCTCCCTCCCCCACGTAACAAGTTTTGTATGAGGAATTTCGAAATTTTGTATGAAGCGTAACACAGAGCTAGACCCCCTCCCTCCCCCATTAGCGTTACGTAATATTTGAACGAGCCCTAATCCAGATGGTTTGCTTTTGCATGCGCTCCCCCTTCTCGGAAAGCACACGTGGATTTGCTTTTGTTGGCCTGATTTTCTTTCCTTCAGTGGACCGATCACACTCGCGATACACTTGCGACGAGGTGAAACAGATCAGCTAATCCGGTGCGCTGCTCTGGATAGGATTTTTGCCGAACTCCAAGCCAAAGATTTTCACTACCGATGATTTAGAACGTACACGATGTGGCTTGGTTTGCAGACGGAGGACAATTGATCTCAATGCGGCGCGATCGTTCGTTCGCACCGTCGGGCGGGCCTTGGTTGTGCGAGTGTCATATAGGAACAAATTTCTCCAATGCGACGATGCCACCAAACGGTCGCTCTCTTCCCTCTCTTGCGCTTTTCTGTAGTTGTGACGACGCTTCGCGCTTGTCTGCCGTTCTGCGTCCCAGCGGCGGAATACTTTCTCATCTCGCTGCTGGGAACGAAGATTCCAGTAGATGTAGTCGTCAAATCGGTGTAACGGAAGTGCAGAATCCGGTTAAAGCTTCTCTGCCTTCCTGTTCGCTGTAATAATGCCCAATTATGGTGTTTTCTTCAGCGTTCGCTTCTTCGTTGACAGGCACCGCCTGTTTGCATAGCTTGCACATGTTCGTTTAGTCCGCCTTGATGTCCTTCGCGTGGAACCTTCCCTTCTTGCCGCTCAGAACATCCTCTAGCACGTACAGGTTCGTCCCGATGATCTCCTTGACGATGGCCGGAACGAATTTCGGCTCAAGCTTGCTGTTGATTTGGTCCGCCTTCGAGGAGAGTACGAACGATCGCCGCCAAACCAAGTCTCCGACTTTGAACGCTACTGATCTTGTGCGAAGATTGTATCGCTGCTTCGCCCGTTGGTGGCTGTTCTTGATCCGCTCGATGATTAGCTTCTGGATTCGACGAATCGCCGAGAGTCGTAGGTCCTGCGCTACCTTCGGGTCTTCTGGTGTGTTGAGCTCCTGCTGCGTGTACAGATCCGTGCGCAACAACAGGTTCCGTCCGAAGTTGGCTTCGTGTGGACTGACGCCCGTCGCCTCGTGCCGAGCAGCGTTTATCGCCGCCGTGATCGCCGGTAGCTTTTCGTCCCACTCTCTATGATCGCCGTCCAACAATGCTCGGATGCAGGTTACTACGACGCGGTTGACGCGTTCGGCGTTATTGACCTGCGGACAGTAGAACGCTGTCTTCATGTGGCCGATCTTGTGTTTCGCTAGCCAGGATTTGAAGACCATCGATTCGAACTGCTTCCCGTTATCGGACAGTATCAGCCGCGGCCGAGAGAACTTCAGACAAACTTCTTCTTCCAGGAACTCCACCATCTTCTGCGAATCCGCTGTATGCATCGGCTTGACAATCACATACTTGCTGACCCAGTCTACTACTACCAACAAAACCGTATTTCCTCGTTTGGAACGAGTGAGCGGACCAACAAAGTCTACTGATATCATTTCCCAAGGAGTCTTCGCCGGCTTCGGATTTCCCATCTGTGGCATCATCTTCGATCCCGGTGCTTTACACGCTTTGCAGGTTGCACAGTTTCGGACGTAGTCGTGAATCTCCTGCTGCATCTGTGGCCAGTAATAATGGGCTTGTAGCTTGTGCCAGGTTTTGTAGAAACCAAGATGCGCTGCTGCCGGTTCGTCGTGGTATCTGCGGATCAGTTGGAATCGCTCTTCTTTCGGAACGACTTGCTTCCACTTGTGGTAAACCGCTCCAACTTCATCCTTGCAGCGGCAGTTCTTGAACAGGGTGTCGTTCGCTATGCGGAAGTCCGGGAACTTGTCTCCTTCGCTCTTCACTCTGTCCACCAGCTTTCTGTACCACGGATCCTGAACTTGGTCTACCGTGAAGACTGCTTCAGCTACTGTTCTCGAGAGCGCATCTGGAACAACGTTGATCGAACCCTTTCTATAGCGGATCTCGAAGTCGAACGCGTTTAGACGCAACAGCCACCGGCTCATCAAAGCCGTCGGGTTCTTCATCGACTTCAGGTAGCTGAGTGCTGCATGGTCACAGTGGACAATGAATCGGATTCCTTCTACGTAGCCTCTAAACTTCTCGATCGCTCGGATCACTGCGAGGCACTCCCGCTCCGTGACCGAGTACTTCCTCTCCGACGCTGACAACTTCTGCGAGAAGTAGCTGATGGGATGTTCCTCGCCGTTGATCTCCTGCGTTAGCACTGCTCCGATTGCTGTGTCGCTAGCATCGCACGCTATGGCGAACGGTTTGCTGTAGTCCGGCATCGCTAGCACCGGTGCCGAAACCAGATCTGCTTTTAGCTTGAGGAACGCTTCTTCCGCGATTGGATTCCAACGGAACTTGGTCTTGCCTGATGTCAAGTTTGTTAGCGGAGCTGCTAGCTGCGAGAAACTGGCGATAAAGCGTCGGTACCAGTTGCACACCCCGAGAAATCGCTGCACTTCTTTTCGTGTCGTCGGAGTCGGAAACTGAACGATCGCTTGGATCTTCTCGTCGTCTACACGCCAACCTTTCTCGTCGATTACGTAGCCGAGGTACTTCATGCTCTTCCGACAGAACTTGGACTTCTCCGATGAAATCGTGAGATTCGCTTGGCGTAGCCGGCGGGCTACTTCTTCGAGCAGAGCGATATGCTCTTCGAATGTCTCGGAACAGATGATGATGTCGTCCAGGTAATGGAATACCAGCGGTTCTAGATCGGCGAATAGGTGGGTCATAAGTCGCGCTAGGGCTTGGCTTGCTGTACACAGCCCGAAAGGCACCACCTTGAATTGGAAGTGGCCTCTGGATGGAACGGTGAAGGCTGTCAGTTGTCTCGAACCTGGATGGAGTGGTAGCTGCCAGAAGGCATCCTTGAGATCGATCGAAGAGATGTATTTGCTACTGCGGAGGTTGTTGGTGATCGCTGCTATCTGGGGAATCGGATATCCCTCGTTCACCATGACGGAGTTGAGGTGACGCGCGTCCAAGCAGACGCGATACTGCCCAGTCTTCTTCTTTACGGCGACCAGCGGGTTGTTCCATGGCGAGAACTGCGCCTCCTCGATGACGTCCAGCGCGATCATCCGGTCGATCTCTCTGTTGACCTCCTGCAGAACGTACGGCGACATGGGGTAATGCCGTTGTTTGCGGGGCGGTGCGTTCCCTACATCGATTCGATGCTCGTACAGCTTCGTGCGTCCTAATCTTCCATCTACCGCTTTCGGAAACTTCTGAATCGCCTGCTCCAGGCGCCTCTGCTGTTCCGGACTGAGCTGCTTCATCTCCTGTTCTTCGCTGATCTGATCTTCCTGCTTCGCTTCGAGTGTGCAACACACCGCTTTTACACCGAATTTGTCCCAGAAATTCATTCCCAGGATGATGCAGTCTGGAATCGAAGGCACCAACAGCACTGGAAGAACTTCGTTGCGGTTGTTGTACACGATCGGTAAATAGACGAAGTTTGCGATGCTGTGTCTCGTGCCGTCTGCTGTCTTTATTCCGCCGCTGACGGTTCCTTTCTGCAATCCGCATTCCTCTGCCAGTTCGACTCTTCTTCCTCCTAGCAGAGAGCAGTTCGCTCCACTGTCTAGCAAAGCTGTCAACTCCTTTCCCAGCACTGATATGACGGCGTGCGGTCGATTGTCACTTCCGGGGTTGATAATGATTGAGTTGAGGTTTTGAAATTCCGGGATATCGGAGGGGTCTCCGAGATTTTGCGGAGAGCTGCTCCCCTCTACTGCTGGTTCTCCGCTGGGTAGTTTAACGCGTCCGTGCGACACGTGAAGCAACTGCGCAATGAGTAGCCCTTCCGTCCACACCGGTAGCAGAAGAGAATGGCTTGCGGTTTCGGACAGTCCATGAATCTGTTGCCTTCCTCGTCGCAGTTCCAACAGAGCATTGCTGTTCGTTGGTCGTTCGGAGCTTCTTCCTGTTGTATCTGGCGATCTTCCCGTTGCCTGGCTGGTTCTAGCAGAAGACGTTGGCTTCTTCGGTTACTGTCGCTCTGATCCGAGCTTGGCATCCACTGTCGTGCTTGTCAGCCCTGTGCTCTTTGCGGCTGTTCTTGCTGTTGTTGTGGTAGCCGAGTGTGGTACGATACAGTTTGCGGTCGCTGCTGTTGTGCCGGAGTTTGCGCTTCTCTTGTGTACTGCCGCGCTGCTCGCAGGACGTCAGCCTCTGTCCGGTTATATCTATCCGTTGGCCTTGGCTGCCTTTCGTCACGTGCGGCCAAGCTTGGTCTCGCAGATCTCCGCTCAAGTGATACTTACTGAAAGTAGGTTGGGAACCCCTGTCTCATATAAAATCAATGGAGCAGTGGTTGTCAACCTACTTTTCTCAGGGTCGGTTACGGTGGTTCTCCCGGACAATCTTCCCGTGTATATTTGGTGGCAAGGCGGACAAATACAATTCAAAATGGCGGAACAAGATTCTTTACATGGAAAATAATCTTAAACAAAGAACAGTTGAGGTTAAGAAGGCCATACACAACATTTATTAAATAAACAAGAAACGGAAAACTCTATTTGACGGTTTTTTTACTTTATTAACTTTTAGCGCTCACCGTTGCGGCCGATCGTTGACTTCGTTGGCATGCATGGTCGACGACTCCGGAACATCGTTCAGCGGGCACAAAGGGGAACTTTCTTTCTTCTTTCTCCTTCTACACTTCCAATTTCTTCTCCTCTTCTCTCTTCTTCTTGGGGCTTGGGGTTTTCACTATGGTTTCCAAACGTTTCGAAAAACCCGGTCGCGTGTCGGTAAGGCCGATTGTAACGGTGGCCAATGTCCCAGTCCGGGGAGTGGTACTAAAGTTGTGACGACGCTTCGCGCTTGTCTGCCGTTCTGCGTCCCAGCGGCGGAATACTTTCCTTCGATGAGGGTATGATTTCCTCGTGTGGCAGCAAATTCTGGCTGATGGATGTGCGCATGCGTGCGCTGTTGCCGCTGATTCAACCAGCGTTTTACACTGTGGTAGTGCGTGTTGTCTCTGCTGGACGATCGACGATTGTTGCATAGCCCGTAGGCTAATTGTAGTTGCATGGGAGTTGCGCAGAGGTTTTCCGAACGTGTTTCGCAGAGCAAGGCATTTTCAAAATGTTGTGTTTTACTTGACTTGCTTAATGTCTAGTTCTATACTAAAACATACTATCTTAGCAGAACAACTTAAACGTAACAATAGATATATAGATAGATTTAATAGAAGTTCAAACAAAAGCGGAAACAGCAGACCCGTAACTTCCGGGAGAAAAAGCGCCTCCTGGAAGAAGCGGAAGACGAAGAAATGGAACTGCTGTGTCGTTCCCACACGGAAGTTCTACCAGAAGCTCAACGCATCCCGCAACGGCACAGGAGACGACGGCAACGGAGGAAGCGACGACACCGGTGCAGTGGAGGACGGAAATGAGCCAACTCTCACACTGAGGGAAGTTAAGGATGCCATTCATCAGCTCAAAACTAACAAGGCAGTTGGTATGGATGGTATCGCAGCGCAGCTGAACTCATCAAGATGGGTCCAAAAAAGTTGGCCACCTGTCTGCACCGGCTGATAGTCAGGATCTGGAAAACCGAACAGCAACCGGAGGAGTGGATGGAAGGAGTGATCTGCCCCATTCGCAAGAAGGGCAACCATTTGGAATGTGAGAACTTCATCGCTCGATCACTATTTTGAATGTTGCTGACTAGAAAGATTAAAGTAACGATGGACGGTGTACAAAACTGTGGAAGGGTTTCAGGTGAACTATTCAGTTCATTCGAATCTCGCCGGAGACTGCGACAAGGTGATGGACTCTCATGCCTCACGCTATGTCCAAAGGGAAGTATTATGAAAATTGAATGTACCTGAAATGTTATTCCTTAGGATCGTAGGTTTGGACCTCTAGTTTCAGAATCTGTGAGGTTTAAAATATTTCATCTTGGGTTTTTCGATTTTTTTCGATTTGTTTGATTTTTTCTCTATTTTTCCATACAAATGGTGAAAAAAGTCATTTTAAGGTTAATTTCATCTCATATAAAAATCGCACATATTCTGAATCTAGAGGTCCAAAAATACGGTTCTAGCGAATAACCTTTGAGGTACATTCACTTTTCATAATACTTCCCTTTGGACATAGCGTGTGCCTACTCTTCAACATCGCTCGCGCTCTGGAAGGTGTGATGTGACGAGCCGTACTCAACAGCCGGGGAACGATTATCACAAAACCCTGTGAATTTGTGTGCTTTGCGGACGACATGGACATTATCGCCAGAGCAATTGGAACGGTGGCAGAGCTGTACACCCGACTGGAACGCGAAGCAGCAAAGGTCGGACTGGTGATGAATGCCTCAAAAACAAAGTATTCGGAGTATTCGAGTGTGGCGCCGAAGGATGAACAATGACTCGCTGCACTCTACGGTGAACCCAGCATCCAAAAAGTGGCCAAAACCGGGAGGATACGGAGGGCAGGGCATGTTGCAAGAATGTCGTACAGCAATTCTGCAAAGTTCGTGTTCGGCACTGATCCGGTTGGCACAAGAAGGCGCAGAGAGCACGATGGGTGGACCAAGTAGAGCGTGATCTGCGATGGTGAGTGGTAGCCGCAAATCGAGTACTGTGGCGTACTACAAGTGCTCTTCGATATAACGTACAGTGACCCCACAATTTATGAATCGGCAAAAATGACCACAGTTTATGGATTACTCCATTTGATCAACATGGTGATTCATAAATAGTGTACAAAAATTAAGGTGATTCATCGGTGTGGGGTCACTGTACAAATAAAGTTTCTCTTTGTACGTTATACCGAAGCAGAAAAATAATAATATTTTTTTGCTAGTCTTGATGGATTCGACGAGTAATTAACCCCAAATAATGATTTCGAAGATATTCACAACACCAATAATGAGAAACATGAATTTTCACGAAAAAGTAATTTCGTGTTTAGTGCTTCGATATAACGTGCACTAATTTATTCCCCAATTTGCGCTAATTCTGGGTAACAAGGCTACTGCTGCAACAGAACATTGATTTGAGTGATTTTGTAGTTTATCTGGAAATTATTGGAAAAAATCAAAAATATTCAAAGTTGTACGTTATATCGAATTCGCTATATCGAGGGTACTTAAATCGAGGATTACCTGTTCTGCTGATTATGTGTTATCCTAATTGACAGATTTTATAAAATTGTGTTCTTTTACTAACTTGCAACTAACTTCCCGTCGAATTGAAATGAACTTGCAATTGGTATGATTTATTTGATGCATTTTGAGCTATTGAGAGCTGTTACAAAAATCATCAATTCTCACTAACTATTGGTCCCTACTCCTGGATCAATTCAACAAATTCACCTGCTCTGTTTTACCCTCACTGCCATTGTTCGACTGCTGTGGAACCTCACGTCTTCTGCAGAAGTTCATCCACCAATCGACAGCATACAGTACTGTGGCAACAAATCCAAACGCGGCTGCCACTCTGTTGAAACTGCAACTACGGATGTCCCACAGCGCCAAGACCAATACGGAGAACGCCTGCGTGTAAAATCCTACCACCACAAGTCCGTTGTACCAAAGATTCACCCGGAACCATTCCAACGGCGAGAAAGCCCGACCATGGGGTTGGTTCGTGAAGATTGCATCAGCCAATAGAATCGCCGTGCCTATCAGTGCACTGAACGCGAAGATGAAGTAGGAAAGGTCCGGCCAGAAATAGCGATCATTATGGTACGAAAGGCGTGGGCGTATGAACAGCAGGGTTAGGAAGGCGGCTAGCTAGATTGAAGGAAAAGTAGAATTATTCAAAATATACTGATATAAATCATATACAACTGATACTTACGATTTGCCCCAATTTGAGCGACGATTGGAGACTCTTCAGAGCTCTCCAGTTGAATAGACGGGGTGGAACGCCCATGGGGCTTTGTAGAATGATGACATCGTTGAACAGAGGAAACTGGATTGCGTCGAGTTTCTTCCGTTCTAACTTGTGAACAATGGGAAGTGAAGCTGTCATTGATACTTTGTTCATGATTTCTGCTCAATAAAAGCTCACTCAACAAACAAACGAACGAACGCACAACTGGATTAAAATGACACGAAGTCTATGGTATCAACAGTGCTAATCTAAGCGATAAGAGTACTGATCCATCTATCTACAAAAACACAAACACAATTTGCGTATTCTAAAACAAAAAAAAATCAATAACGAACATACACAATTCTGATTTGTCACTTTGTATCATTGCCGTCATTCTGAAAAAAAAAAATATTTTCGTTGTTATATTTTTACAATTGAATTCTATTGCTTTTCAGTCCAGAAAAGTAATGAAAACGCTGGTTGATAGTAGGTCTCTATCGCGAAAGTATTGCAAACATATGATAAGAGCACTAGATAAAAGCAACGCTTATCAATGAGATTGCTCACAACATTCAAACTTGTTGAACTGTTCTAATTTCAATCCTGTGCGTCCATGGTGGTGCAGATGCAGAAGATCCAAGAAAAGATCTATATTACATAAGATGGCCAAACTTATATGAAGTAGTGTGTAATTATACTCCCCGTTGGGTGGCGGATAAGGCCAAGCTAGTGGCGATCTCTACAACCGGTCGTTTTCCGGTCCAGAAAATAATCTCCACGACGCTCGAGGGCTTCGCAATAACGAAGATCAAAGGAGTGTAATACTGCAGATGTTATGCTGTTCGGTAGTCCAGTTCTGGTCTATGTATGATTCGTTATCTAGTGCACTAGCGAGATTGAGTCCCATGATCATCGGTGGAGACTTCAACGCCTGGGCGATTCAATGGGGTAGCCGCTCGACTAACGCGAGAGGCTGAGCTCTACTCGAAGTGAATGTCGCGAACGTTGGCGACTAAAAAAATCCTACAGTAGGAACGGTGCGGAGTCTATCAATGTTGTGACCTTCTGGAGCCCGGGTCTAAACCCTAGCTCGGACTGGAGGGTCGACGATGGATACACGCACAATGACCATCTGATGATTCGATATTGGCTGGAACACGGAGGAAGACGGCCACAGCCGAAGGTCATCGGCTGTCAGCGGAGATAGCTGACCTAGTGCTGCGATAAGCCGGCATTTGTGGAACGATTGCTTCTAGGGTAACACCGACGATCTATCCAGCGATATCTAGTCGGAACCCTAAACAGTGCATGTGACGCCGCAATGCCAAGGCAATCACTACCCAGAAATGGATGCAAACCGGTATACTGGTGATGTCCAGAAATTGCAGAACTCCACGAATCCTGCCTTAGAGCTAGGAGGAGGATGCAAAGAGCTCGCACCGATTAGGGTAGAATGGAACGAAGTGAAGCCTACAGGGCGGCTGAACTGGCCCTGAAACTTGCTTTAAAAATTTCTGCCTGGTAGCCAACCCCTAGGGGTGATGCCTACAGAGTAGTCAAGGTGAAAACGAAGGGCGCGACAGCATCCCCAGAACGCTCCCCCGAAATGCTGCAGAAGATCGTGGAAACGTTGTTCCCCGCGACACTATAAGACCATAGGCCCCCGTCTCATATGGCCAAACCAGCCAATGTGAGGCCGCCTAAGAGCATCGAACGAAGAGTTCATCGTAATAGCGAAGTCGCTTGAGTTGAACGCCGGGTCTGGACGGTATCCTGGCAGTAGCCATCAAGACGGCTATCGAGGCTAACCCTGACATGTTCAGAATGGCTATGCAAATGTGCCAAGACAGAGGCGAATTTTCGGAGAGGTGGAAAGGCAAATACTGGCTCTACTACCCAAACACGGGGAGTCAATTGGCGAGCTGTCGACATGCAGAACTATCTGTCTACTGGACACCGCCGGAAAACTGTTGGAACGGATTATTCTGTAGAGGTTGATGGCCTATACCGAGAAACCCGTTGACTCTGAGCTCTCGGATAACCAGTTCGGCTTACGGAAGGATCGAACGACGGTGGACGCTGTTAGGCCTGTAACCAAAACGGCCGAGATAGCGCTCCAAAGAAAGCGAACGTAAGCTGGACGGTAAGAATGCATTCATCACGTAGGAGTCCCGGATAGCCTATACCGGATACTGGAGAGCTACTTCCAGAATAGTGTGCTTATCTATGACACCGAGGAAGGTGAGAGGAACTACAACATTATAACTCCATCCAGGGCCCGGTACGGGGGACTGGATGAGGTCGAGACAGCAAAGCTCTCGCGCACCACCAAACGGAAGATGGTGGTAAACAACCGCAAGTCTGAACAGCAGGCAGTGCTGGTCTTCACAGACGGGTGCACGAACAACTCTAATCGCTCACAAAAAAGCCATTGGAAGTCATGATCGCCGATAAGCTGAAATTCGGAAGCCAATAATAGGTTAAAAAAGTATAATGATTGATTAGCTATGCATAGTCGTCAATGTATAAATTGATGTAAATATTGAAAAACCAATTATTTCCTAATTACGAATGATTTTTGTAAATATTAGTTACTAAATATGTTGTTAAAAAAATACCATAGGAATAATATGTTAGAATAGAGGCTTGCGTAGGATAGCTAGGAATATTAATTGAATTAATTTATTAAATAAACAATTAACATATATAATTGTAGTAAGGTTCACAACAAAGCGGTTAATGATTGGAGAGCATACGAATTAACTTAATTGAAATTATATCGTAACAACTTAAAATGAATTGAAAAAAAAAATAAAATAAAGAATAAATTATGATAATAGCAATAAATAAATAAATAAATTTTATGAGAATATGGAGAGACATAAAGAAATGATGATGATGAATGAATCAGGATAATGAAAATAAGTTTTCGGGAAATTTTGTACAGCTGAATTATAACAAAAATGCGTTCATCAATTCGGCATGAGTTTGAATGGAAGAACGATTTGAATGTACCGAAGGGCTGAAAAGGGGTAATTTGGGATGAGGAAAGATAACTAAGCAAAATGATTAATTGAAAAGGGTATATAGAAATTGGGAATGAAGAATTGGGCAATTGATATATTGGGAATAATATGATGGGAAATACAAAGTAATCTTGAAAGAGGAAATATCATTGGGGTATATCGGGTAACAATAGCGGGGAATGTAAGGAATGAAGAAAAATAATAACTTGAGAGATTCTTGAATAAAGAAGCAGCTCTTTTTAACGTTAATACATGTGGAATACATAATAAATGAGGTTTGAGCAAACAAACAAAAGACATAAATTGTTGATTGAGAGTATTAATAATAAAAAGAATCAATAACAACAAACGAACGATTATTCTCTGAAACGATAAAGCAAAACGGATAAAAAAAAACAATTTAGACCCTAATGAAACTACGAAGGACGCTCCTATATAAAATGGCCATGTTACATAACATTTTTGAAAGTATATACGAGATCGGATGAAAATTGAATGATGAGGACAAGGGAGGGCCCCCCGGCGTTGGTCCTCTGCACGTAGGGTCCACGTTTCGTACCCATAGAGGACTACCGGTCTAATTAGCGTTTTGTAGATGTAGTTAACTTCGTGTGACGGCGAACTTTATTCGATCGTAGAGTTCTGCGGAGTCCAAAATAAACTCGATTTCCTACCACAATGCGTCTCTGAATTTCTGGTGTCGTTGTCGGCGGTCATCATTGAGAGAGTGAGCCCAAGTGCACGAATTGTTCAACCGCCTCGATTTCATTACCGTCGATAGAAATTTAGGGAGGCGGGCGCGGTGATTCCTCCCTGGAGCCCTTTGCCATCATGTTCTTTGTCTTCGACACATTGATTGATGACTAATCCGATTTGTCTGCCTTACTCTTTCTGATGTACGTTTCAGCCATCGTCTCAAATTTACGAGCAATAATATCAATATCATCGGCGAAACCAAGCAGCTGAACGGACTTCGTGAAAATCGTCCCACTCGTGTTTATCCCCGCTCTCCGTATTACACTCTCCAAAGCAATGTTGAACAGCAAGCACGAAAGACCATCACCTTGCCGTAACCCTCTGCGAGATTCGAAGGGACTCGAGAGTGTCCCTGATACTCGAACTACGCACATCACTCGATCCATCGTCGCCTTGATCAACCGTATCAGTTTATCCGGGAATCCGTATTCGTGCATAATCTGCCATAGCTGTTCTCGATCGGTTGTATCATACGCCGATTTGAAATCGATGAACAAGTGATGTGTGGGCACGTTGTATTCGCGGCATTTCTGCAACACCTGGCGGATGGCGAACAACTTATCCGTTGTAGCGCGTTCACCCATAAATCCAGCCTGATATTGCCCCACGAACTCTCTTGCAATCGGTGATAGACAGCGGCATAAAATTTGAGAGAGTATCTTGTAGGCAGCGCTCAGTAGTGTGATCGCGCGGTAGTACTCGCAATCCAACTTGTCGCCCTTTTTGTAGATGGGACACACGATACCTTCCATCCATTCCTCCGGTAATACTTCCTCCTCCCAAATCTTGGTAATGACCCAGTGTAGTGCTCTCACCAGTGCTTCTCCGCGTTATTTTAGTAGCTCGCTTGGTAGTCGATCTGCTCCAGCGGCTTTGTTGGTTTTTCAACCGGCTAACCTCCTCCTCAGGCTCATACCGAGCATGTCTAAATAGGCGAGCAAGCCCCATGGCGCGGTGAACTTCACCTGACACAATTTCTATCTGGCCGAGGTTCTTTCGCATGTTTGGAATGCGCAGACTGTGACAAGACCCCGGAGCATAGGTTCTTTGAATGTCCAAACATTCAAGAAAAGTGCTTACGCCTTTTGCTGAATTCATCAGAATTCTTATCTCTTCAAGCAACATCACTATCGCTAAACAAATCCACTTTTATTTCCGTTTACCTACGCGTTTGAATCAGTCGTGTGAATCTGGAGTGCGAAAAAAATGAGCAAAATTTCCACAACAGGATCTCCTCCTACGGTGCACAATTTCGACCAAAAAACCGCCCATCCGTTGGAGTTTCCTGTGAACAATGACGTCACCATACTGCAGAGCCCAGCGCGCTGCCAATGTGGATGGTTTGACTGGAACGTGCTGAAGACTGTTCGTTCGGCTCTCAAGATCGGACAGATAGTAAGTTATGATAATCATACCCACAAAGACTTCTATACAACAATCTAATTAACAAATCACTTCCAGACAGCTGCCATCGTCATTCTGGCCCTCATCCGGACCCGTCGCCGTCACAATTCGGAACCGCTAGATTCTCTTCCGGAAATTGCGTTCCTATTCCTCGCCATCAATGCCCTGATAGGGACGGTGCTTTCCCTCGGCGATTCCATCCTGAAAGTGCATCCTCTCCGGAAGGCATTCACTCCGGTGCTATGGTTCCGGGTGGAACTTTGGCTCACCGGATTGGCAGCGGTTGCGTTCCACACGCTGGCATACGTCGTGTTGGTGTTTGCCCTTAACTACTACGGCTACGCAACCAACATAGTGGCGTCCGCTTTCGGATTTGTCAATGCCGGACTGTATCTGGTGAATTGGTGGATGAATTTCAGCAAACGGCACGAAACTGTTAGAAAGTTGGAAAACGCGAGGGGTTACGAAGATGAATAAAAAAAATTGTATGTTATTGGATTGGTGAAGGAAAATAGTAGGATTTGTTAATCACACCCAATTCACGGTTTGCATTGAAAGTAACAAGAAAGTATATATAGGTATTGGCATTATATTGTATAGCAATTAAATGCGTATTTCTTCATTTACATCTACTTCTGACCATGATTCTTCTTCGTATTCTTTAAGGCTCTACGTCGCCACTGGGACTTGGACTGCCTCTATTCAATTTAGTGTTCTTTAAACACTACCACAGTTATTAATTGATGGGCGTTCTCTACGCCTCTCTACCATTGCATGAATTTGTATATTGTGAGGCCAGTACAATGATGCAGTATGCCCAGGGACCCGAGAAAGTTTTCCCGACCGGAACGGGATTCGAACCCACCGTCTCCGGATTATCGATCCATAGCCTTAACCACTACACAAACTGGAGACCCCATGATCCTGCTTCAGACCCATATTGGTCTAAAACAGAGCTCCACACTACGAGCAGGATTGTTTAACTTCGCAACTTCGACACCAACGCGAAGAAGAAGTGACTACTTTCCCAACCTAACCGTAATTTGTTTTTAATACCACCTAGACAATCGCCTCCCTGGGAGTGCCATAAGGTGTTGCTACATAGGGAGGCTAATGCAGTCAATTCCACTTCTCCAATCGATTTACCGTGTAGACCACCAGCGCTATGTCGTCAGCAAAGCCGACGTTTGCCACTCCCACCGACAACTTTCAGACTTCTGAGGCTATATGAAATCACTTCCGACCCACCTAGAACTCGGTTCTGGAAGTAACTTCCGAGAATCTTGTACATGTACCCGGGTATCCCAGATGCAGGAGCACATCGACAATAGTCGGCCAATTGGCGCTATTGGACGCGTTCCTTACATCTAGTCACTACTGCACAGCAGCGATTTTCCCTCATCCTTCGCATGGAGCGCTATCTCGGCGGTCTTTGTAACCGACAGGTGAGCGTACTGGTTACTCGAGAGACCATTTAGACCCTCATTGTACCTCAACATTCTATTGAGGATGGTCTTTGCGAGTACCTTCCCCGCCGTGTCGATCAAGCATATTGGTCTATATGCCGACGGGTCTCCGGGTGGTTTCCCCGCCTTTGGCAATAGAAGCAGGCTTTGCCTCTTCCATACTTCTGGGAAAACTCCCTCGTTCAGGCATTTCTGCATAGCAGACCTGAACATTTCGGGAGCCTCTGCAATAGCTACTTTTAAGGGCAGGTTCGGAACTCCATCCGGGCCTTACCGACACTAAGGGACTTTGTTATCCCGACAAGTTCCTCATCGATGACCCCCTCCTAATCACCAGCCCCAGTCCCAAGCCCGTCGATGATCCCCTCAAACACCTCTGAAGATTGCTCTGTAGGAGCCATTACACCTCTCGTCTTGGCCATCACGATCCTGTAGGCATCACCTAACCGATTCGCATTGGCACTCTGACAGAGACCTTCAAAGCAGGCCTTTTAGCTTGCTCTTATCTCGCGGCTTTTGCAGCGGAGAATACTACCTGCCGTTCGTTTCGCTCTATCTTTGATCGTGTTCGCTGCATCCGCCGCCTAGCCCGTAGGCAGGCGCGTAGATTCACAATCGCATGAGTCCAGCAGTAAGCTGGTGGTTTGCCATGTCTTGGGCGGACTTGCCTAGGCATAGTAGCTTCGCACGCAAGCGAGAGCACCGCGACCAGCTAGTAATAGCTTTGACCGAGTAGGTTTCGCTCACGGTGGAGCGCCTCCCTAAATACCTAGTCGTCGAAGTATGACGTCTTCCACCTGCAAGAGCTTGGCCTTAACCTAACCACCTCTTCCTTTACCTGCTGATTTCTGTTGTAGTAGTCGATACTGTGTAGCGAACCACCAGGTGATCGCTGTAGATGAAGCCACAGAGGGGTGAAGCCAACACTCCAGGTCGAACTACTTGTTGGGCAAGGACTACAAAAAGTAACGATGATAATCGGCTTCACTTCGTTCTGACTAAAGGTACTTTTGGTACCTACCAACATCTAGCATAGCCAGTTCCTCTAACAGGATCTGACCCCTCTGGTTCGTCCAACGGCTTCCCCATTCAACGGCCCAGGCATTGAAGTCACCCGCTATTACAACCGGCCTTCGCCCAGTCACCACGGTTGTCATACAGTCAAGCATCTGCGTAAACTACCAGATTGACCACGGTGCAAACGAATTATAGCTACAGAAGAAGGCCCCGTTACAAACCACGAAGCCCTCATAGGTAGTAGACACCAATGGCGATATTCGTTTCCAACTTAGAAACCGTCTGACAAAGCAGTTGCTGAGCTGCGTCACAGCGGTTCAGGTTCAGCTGCGTTACCTGCACTGTGATTTGTTCACTACGGCTTTCTTGAAGATCGGGCACCTTGGACCACCCGTTGGGAGCCTGTCGTTCACGGGTTTCCCGTAGCAAATCAAACACGTCGGTGGACTCGTGCAGCCTGGTGCTTTATGGTCTTTGGCACCACATTGTCTGCACAGTTTGCTCCTGTCAAGGTCGTATTTACAGTCCCATGACTTGTGCCCTGGTTCCACACACCCGAAGCAAACCTCCAGTGGCTCATGCAGGTATCAGGTATCAGAAGGCCGGCTCCAGAGCACGTTATCCTCCTTTTGGGACATTTGTGCCATCGCCAGAATAAAAGCCTATTTCATCATCTACCTGAGGGAAAAGGAAGGAAATAAGGATAAGGATGAGGATAAGGACAGGTAGGGAAATAGGAAAAGTACACTGGAAGAGGATACTAACGCATAAGCGTACCACAATGGGTTCAAACAGCGCCCTGAAAAGGGCACTGTAATAACGCATAAAGTGAAAGAGAGCCTATAGCTCTTCGCCACAGCGGGTTAAGAACAACAGAATATCCTGAATATTCAGGTCTCTGAAGTCAGTTTCACTCAATAAATGATTACCGAATACTCGGAAACGCAGTAGCGCAAAAACTGGACAGTTAC
This sequence comes from Aedes albopictus, assembly GCF_035046485.1. NCBI lineage: Eukaryota > Metazoa > Arthropoda > Insecta > Diptera > Culicidae > Aedes > Aedes albopictus. The sequence goes on from NC_085136.1 coordinate 109,659,158, forward strand.
ATATCAAATGATACGAAGTTCCATAATCGGATTCAGAGCTATCACATGCAAATGAATCAGCTTGCTGAATATTCGCCATGTGATAGCTGAGTCGGCAGTGGCCAGTCAATGCTTTGACCAGAATGCTGCAATTCTGCCTTAACAGATCTGTAAGATACTTCGCCACCCTTGATGATGGCTCAGTACAATACAATTTGGTTTCACGACATGACTCCAAACTATTCCAGTATTGTCTGTGTTGAGTAGCAGCCCAGGTGTGAATCTGAAACTTTACCCAACACTTCGATATCGGAATAGCTGGCTCAGGGCCAATGTGATGCTCCAGTGCGAGCTGAAAAACGGTGCAGTGTATACCAAGTGAGTAAGACAAATACAGCCTTAGCTCACGAGTATAAACACCAGCACCCACTCGACCTTCGAGAAGGGAGCCATCAGTGTAACATACGATGCCATCTGAAATACGTCTCTCCAGGTATCCAGATGTCCACTCTTCCCGGGAAAGGAATTTCGTGGAATATGTCCTATATGGAAAATTACAGGCAATTGTAGGATCACTTGGAGCAAGGACAATTTTGTCCCAATTCGCTAAAAGTGGAAACAACGAGGTGGGTGTTGATGTACGGTTCACAGGAGTTTCCTCTAGTAGACCGAGTACCCGTAGCCGGTAAGTGCAAGAAAGTGCTTCTTGTTTGAGATGAATGTGTAGTGGAGCAACGTCAAAGAGAACTTCGAGCGCTGCCGTGGGAGTTGAAGAGAACGCTCCAGACATCGCCATTAAGCACATCCTTTGCAGATGGCCTAACTTTGATTGGATCGTTCTCACTTCGCCCTTCTGCCACCACACAATACATTCATAGGTCAATATTGGACGAACAACAGTTGTGTAAATCCATTTGATATACTTGGGTTTTAGACTCCAAGTTGTACCAAAGGTTCGCCGGCATTGCCCGAAGGCCATACAATCTTTCTTGATTCTGAACTCAATGTGAGGTGTCCAGGGAAGCTTGGAATCAAGAATGACTCCAACGTACTGTACCTGTTCAGTCACATCGATTTCAGAATCAAAGAGACGCAAAGGTCGAACGCCATTACGGTTTCGCCTTTCCGTGAAAAGAACAATAGATGTTTTACTCGAATTAACCGAAAGGCCATATTGGTGACACCAACCCTTAACTACCTGAAGGGCGCTTTGCATCAGGTCGAAGAGGGTGGTGATACACATACCAACTAACAATGCTAGGTAGCCGTCGGCAAAACCATAAGTAGGAAAACCGCTATTATTGAGTTGCCTCAATAGCGTATCTGCTACGAGATTCCGAAAAAGCGGTGACAATACTCCCCCTTGGGGCATCCACAAACACTCAATTTCCTAATCCCTGCTAGACGCAATGTCGAGAAGAGATATCGGTTTTTGAGCATTTGATTAATCCAATTGGAAATCATTGGAGATATACCATGACTCTGTGCGGCTTCCAATATGGCATCGAAAGACACATTGTCAAAGGCACCCTCGTTATCTAAGAAAACACCCAAACAAGATTGCTTTTGAGCGAATGCTTTCTCGATATCGTAAACAACCTTGTGTAAAGAGTCAAATTGGACTTACCAGATTGGTAGGCATGTTGGTTCACATGAAGAGGCACGTTGGCCAGATGAACATCACGGATGTGATAATCCACAATGCGTTCTAAGCATTTCAGAAGAAAAGAAGTCAAACTGAAAGGTCTGAAACTCTTTGCTTCTTCATACGACACACGACCCACTTTCGGAATAAACTTCACAGTAATATCCTGCCAGGATTTGGGAATATACCCTGTAGCAATACTGCATACAAGTATTTTTTTTTTTTTTCAAAACATGTTTGTCATGATTAAAATCCCTTCTAAAGCAAAATAGGATACATCCCATCTGCCCCAGGAGATTTGAAAGGAGCAAAGCTATTAAGTGCCCACTCAATTGATTTTATAGTTACAATACTCCGAGCCGAAGCCAGGGAATCGTAACTGCAAGAAAAGACATCAGGTTCATCCGAAGATGTAATATCCACACATCCAGGGAAGTGTGTGCTGAATAAGCATCCCAGAACTTCCTCATCAGAGGAAGTCAGATCCCCATTTGGCAAACGAAGTTCGTTCACTCGGAAATCCTTAGATTTCGCAAGGATTTTATTTAATCGACTGACTTTACTCAAACTGGAAACATTTGTATAAAGGTTTTTCCAGCCGGATCGTTCAGCAGACCGGAGAGCTTTCCTGTAGGCCTTGCGAGCCGACCTGAAAACTTCCGAACCAGCCGAACGTCGTGTGTTCCAACTCTTTCTACATTGTTTCCTGAGTTTCGCCAGATCAGAGTTCCACCAAGAGGTTCCTCTTGTGATCTTCACAGACCGTAGAGGACATGCTTTTTCAAAAGCTTCCATAATGAAGGTCGTTGTAGTATCAACAGCATCATCTAAATCACTTGGAATGTCAATGGATGCTGAGTATCCATGAAATTTGGCCGCAATCAAATCGGTAAAAAGATCCCAGTTTGTTGTCCGGGGATTCCTGAAACGCAATGTTTGCGAAGTATCATTTAAATGCTCAAAAAAGATGTAGCGATGGTCATGACCTGCAGGTAAAGATTCTTCATTTGACACATGTCAATTGGTCAGCTCGTGACTAATTCTACTAGAGCAAAGCGTTATGTCTAACACTTCCTCTCTAGCAGATACCATGAAGGTTGGGCGGTTGCCTATGTTAAGTAATGCAAGATCTGTACTACTTAAGTACTCCATCAAACTGGAGCCTCTCATGTTAATGTCTGAGCTGCCTCAGATGATATGGTGAGCATTAGCATCGCTGCAAACAATTAGCGAAAGGCCTTTTGAAGTACAGTATGCGATGACGTGTTTGAAAGCATCCGTAGGGGATGGTTTATCATGCGGTAAATAAACCGAGCAATAGACGTATTTCCTGTTGAGGTTTCCAACAGAAACATCAATTGTGATAGCACATACATTTCTGGTGGTTAGCTCAGAGATGAGTGTAGCAACTGTTGCGTTGTTGACAAGCATACAGGCTCGAGGCATGACACGCGAATTTGCCATTTCATGTTTACAGAACGTAGCAAACACCGGGTTCACAAGGTTTCCTAGATAGAAATTCTCCTTACGGAAGTAAGGTTCTTGGACTAACACCACTTGGGCTGAACCATTTTGCATAAGTCTGCAAAGATTGATTGTTGCTGTTGTTTTATGCTGAAGATTGACCTGAGCTATCCTAAACCGTAGCCACTGCCTGTTGTTTTTGGTTTGTATCAGAGAGAAATATTGTCAGACAATAGAAGCAGAAAACATGCAACAAACTATGGTATACTGTTCTATTACTGGTTGGCGCGTAACATTCGATTATCTGGAGTTTTAACAGATAAAATGGGAGTGGCCGGCAGAGGAAGTTTTCATTACTTTTTGAAACCAAACTTCAATTATGTGTATAGCTTTTTGATCAGAAAACTGTAATATGCTATGGTCTTTCCAACGCATGGAATGGAATTGTAAAGAAAAACGAATTCGCAAGTGCTTAACAATATTATACCATTATATTTATTTTCTTGTTACTTTCAATGTACATGGAATATGAATTCGTTAGTTCTTCAGTTTACCTTCATCAGCCAAGCAACACACAGGGAAGTGGAACCATCTCGGCAAGGGTCCTATTTTGAGCACTTTTCTGCTATAACTCAGCCAATTCTAAACCAATTGGCACATTTTTTGGAACGCGATGAGATATGTATGGTATCTAGCCATGTACAAAATTTCAAGTCAATTGGTTTGGGATTGACTGTGTTATAGCGAAGAGTGCCCAAAATACCGGCCGCTGCCCAAGTGGTTCGCTACCCTAGTTTTACACCTCTTCATAATCCCTCGTATTTTCCAGGTTCCTAACAATTTCACCCCGTTTGCTAAAATCCAACCACCAATCCACCACATACAGCCCGGCATTGACAAATCCGAAAACGGCCGCCACTATGTTGGATTCGTAGCCATAGTAGTTGAGGGCAATAACCAGCACGAAATATGCCAGCGTGTGGAACGCAACTGCTGCCAATCCCGTAAGCCAAAGTTTCACCCGGAACCATAGCGCCGGAGTGAATGCCGTTCGGAGAGGATGGGCTACCAAGATGGAATCGGCCAAGGAAAGCACCGTTCCTATCAGGGCGTTGATGGCGAGGAATAGGAACGTCATTTCCGCAAGAGAATCCAGCGGTTCCGAATTGCGACGGCTCCGGGTTCGGGTGAGCGCCAGAATTACGATGGCAGCCGTCTAAAAGTGATAGAATAATCAGATTATTCTGTAGGAAAAGATGGTGGTAAATCAACATAACTTACGATCTGTCCGAGCTTGAGAGCCGAACAAACAGTCTTCAGCACCTTCCAGTCAAACGGGCTATTGGGGCAGGGCGCTGGGCTCTGCAGAATGGTGACGTCATTGTTCAAAGGAAACTCCAATGGGTTGGAGGTTTTGTCTTTTTGGTCGAAATTGTGCACCACAGGAGGAGATCCTACCGTAGAAATTTTGCTCATTTTTGCACAGCTCTCGATGTCAGTCGACTGAATCAAACGCGTAGGTAAACGGAAATGAAAGTGAATTTGTTTAGCGATAGCGATGTCGCTTGAAGAGATAAGAACTCTGATGAATTCAGCGGAAGGCTAAAGAAATTGTCTTGAGTTCTATAAACCCAACTCTCCATAAAGGCAAAATCTATTTATGGAAAAATCTATTTTACCCTTCGCAGAGAGCGGAACTGGAGATGCTCAGCCATGGACCGAGTCGAACGACTCCTACGCACAGTAGAGGACAGTCAGGCCGTAGTGTAACCGTTAAGTAAGTGGTAGCGATATCATTCAGTGCCTGCGGATTGGAACAGAAGCCTTGCTTGTGTTTTATTTGTCGTTTCCAAAAGAAACCTCATGTAACGCCCCTGAGACCCTCTGGAGTTCCTCAATACGCCTTTGAAATCCGTTGAAATTTCCCTGAAAGTTCCTGAAATGAGAACCCCAGTAACCCCCTGTACCAAACATGAGAACCTCTAAGATAGCTGACAGTCCTTTAAATCATATTGAAACCCCCCTGAATTCCCTCGGACCCCCTGTAACGCACCTGAGACCCTCCTTAAACTCCGGAAACTCTCCTGAAACACCTTTGAAACACGCTGAAAATCCACTGAAATTTCATGAAATGGCACCGCAAACCCCCTTAAACAACCTCGGATCACGAGTAACGCACTTGAAACTCTAGGTAACCACCAGAGACGCCATTGTAACGCATCTGAAACTCGCTGAAAATGCTCTGAAACTTCCTGAAATACCTCCGGAAACTCCATGAAACCCCCTCGAGCTACGTGTAACGCGCCTGAGACGAAAATGTTCCTATAACGCCATCAGAACTCCCTGAAGTTCTATGTAACTTCTTGAAATTCCAGTGAAAACCCCCTTGGACCCCATGTAATGCACTAAAAATCCTTCAAATCCCCCGAACACGATCCGATTACGCCTCCGGAATCCCCTGAAAATCCACTGAAACTTCCTGAAATATCAAAAAAAAATCCCCTGAAACCCCCTTACATCCCCGCCCAAGTAACAATTGGCTTCTTTAGCGGTGTTGAGATAATTCCATATTCTGAATCTGCATGCAAAACTGAGCCGAAATCCAAATTTTCATGAATTTTGGTGCCCGGGAACCTATTTAAAAATCAATTTGAAGTTTGTATGGGAGCGATTTGTCTAATCACCCCTCGTCGCGTTTAGTACTGGGTGGAGCTGTCAAACAGTTACCCAGCTGTCAAAAGGAGATTTCAAAAAATCTCTTTGAAATTGATTTTAGGTATCAAAATAAAGTTCTAAAAATCTGAAAAAAATCATAGTGGCTCAGAAAAAGGTGCTCTTTCGTATAAAATCAAAAAATCGATACATTTTTCTTAATTTAAAAACCCAATTATACTTTTGTGGCAATCCTGAAGTAATTTCTAAGATAGAATCATAAAACTTAGCAATAAAGCTCTTTGTTCTGCAAATCTGAGATAAAATAGGTATAAAACATCCATAAGACTAATCTGGCCCACTCTTCAGGAGATCTTCAAAGCTGCTTTTGAAGACTGCTTTGAAACTAGTTGTATTTATGTACATGCGTTGATGATTGATTATAAGAACTCCATGAAACTTTAACAAGAATATCTTGAGGCATGTTGATCTTTTAGCTGTCTTTCTCAAAAGTGTTAACAGTGCATAATAAATGAAATCTTTTACCTAAGCATTATGCAGATGCAAACAAGTTTTGTTTCATGGATAAAATATTAATTGAACTGCGAATTAATTTTCATCAAATTGAAATGGCTAAAACATTTAAATTGCCAGATATCATTGATGACAGGGAATCGAAATTTTCCGTGCCATACCCACTTTTTCGTTGATATGCCACCCAAAACATACGAAAATTACAAAGCGCCTCAAAAATAATATCAATCATTAATATACGAAGACATAAATTTCCTTTAAAAACAAAAGGCTACGCCACTTTTTCAATTCTTTCTAAGCATGGCTGCCGTTCCAAGCGAACAAAACTCATGCAGCCGCCATCAATTGTTATTACCTTTAATCCAAACCCCCTCAAAACAATGATGGAACCAAGTCACCTTGCATGAACGCTACAGCCTTTATTGAAGATTGTTTTTACTAGTTATGATCTTAAGGCAGATTTTTTCGTCTTAAATGAAACTTATTCGTTTTATACAAGAGAACCAGTCTTTGACAATTGTTTGTTTACGTTTTCGATGCTAGAAAGTTGTCTCTGTACATTTCGCGGTGTTTCGCGTCAAGATGTGCCAATTCTATTTTGTTTCCCTGTATTTTTGCTATTAATAATGAAGTGCAACTTACTACAATTACACTATTTGGCATGAGCTTGAGCAGAGTCACAGTAAGTACCCATTTCATTTTCGATTCGCATAGCTATAGCCTGTGTGAGAAACTGGTTGAAGGCAGGACGACAGCAGCCAGCTACTCGCATTTTTGATTGGCCGTAAAATCATTATTTCGTTGACATGATTACTTTTTAGCACAAGAATGGCTAAATTATCAGTGAGCAAACATGTTTATGTGTTTATATTTGCATGAGAACGCGGTTTTTCAACCAATTTGTTACATTCATTATTTGGATTGAAAAATAGTTTGTTGTCTTAATATCATTATTTCGCATAGTTCTTGTTCCAGAGTAATGGCTCTAGCTCAAGAATTGAAGGCTTCAAGAAGTTTTTAAAGGAGGATTAGCCAGATGAAATGCACTTGAATAAACGAAGCATAAACTTTTAATAAAATATGTTGATGTTATGTGTTGAAAATAACTTCAAATACGCCTTAAAACTAATTATAAGATTTAATGCTCTTGTAAATTCAGTTGTTTTATGCGCGAATTTCAAAATTAACTTGAAGACAACTTAAAAACCGCAAACGAACGAAGATTGTTTTCTCTTGATAAAAACAACTATAAATGTTCCATGAATTGGTCATGCTGTGATAAAGCTCCCATAAAAATAATCAAATCTAAAAGGAATTGAAATTGTTACTTGGGCGGTAACGCAACTGAGACCCTTCAAAACCCCCGAAAAGTCCTGTAACGCCCCCGAAACCTGGTAAAAAAAAACTCTGAAACTTCCTGAAATGCCACCGAAAATCCCCTGAAACCCTCTTGGATCCTATGTATCGCACCTAAGACCCTCCGAAACCCCCGAACACGCTCCTGTAACGCCTCCGGAGCTCCCTGAAACTCATCCAAAACTTCTTGAAATGCCACCGGAAATCCTCTGCGTAACAAAAACCTGTGCCGCCGTGACTTTTCTGTGACAAATGTATTGCTAGGGAAAAGTTTCAGCATCTTGCACAATACGCATTCGATGCAGTGAAGCTGCGATTTTCTTCTTGATAGCAAGCTTGCTATTTGATGAAAACATTCGCGAAATGATGCGATTTGCTTTCGACAACGAATACGTTTTCACCCATCCTCGCATTATTCAATCAACCTCCCATACGAGTAGCACACGAACGGACTCAACACTAATCAGCATAGTTGACTCTTCCTTTTCGCCGTTGAGCCGTTGCGTTCAAGCCAAGCATCTCTTTTCATCGCTTTCGATGCTTTTCGACAGCTTATCGCGAAGCATCGTTGGCTGGAAGCTTTATTAGTATGGTATCGGTACATGCGAATGTTGCTTCTGTGTGCGTGTCGAGCGTTCGTGCCGTAGCTTCGCAAACCAACCTATTCGGTATGGTTCGGCTGTTCGGGCGAGCGTGTGACGGCCCAGTCAGATGTGTGCAAAATCGTTTGTGATTTACATCATGTTCGTTTTGCCACCTCTTTGCTGCTAGTCATCGCTGATCAGCGCACAGTTTAATCGCACGCGTTAAATATACAGTTGATGAGTTGTGATGAGCACTAGTGAGGTGATCATTTGCATCATTGCTTGATAGCACTGTTCTCAGTCATATACACGTCTATCCAGATTACATCCACTGTCAAGACGCCCTTTCGGAATCTTCGGAAGACCATTCTCGCTCTCCGTGCACTAAGGAGTGTATCGTAAAGTAGTTGAAAATGTTTAAAATAGCCTAAAAAATAGTTTAATACAACTTTTAAGTAATTTTATTTTTGGAGATACTGTATAAATCCTTGAAAAAAGAAATGGCTTTAAGGATTTTCTAAAAATGTTCTTTTAACTGGGTTTTTAACCTAGATTACTGAACGCATGTTTTTAAATTTTTGCACACCTTCTAAAAAATTGAAATTGCGAAAAAAGTTCGATAATGTTCGAAAATTGTTAATTTTTTTGTGCAAATATAATAAGCTCCAAAATTCTCATGATATAATCAAATTATTTTTTTCAAGAAAAATCTCCACTGCATTTAAGCACAATTCTTAAAAATGAAAAAATGCCATTTTTGAGGAACCTCTTTTTTCTATGCTCCTCCAAATCATGTTTACGCAAATAAAAAATACATAAAATGAAAAAAATCGCATTTTTTTAAATAGGGTATGTTTTTTATTTATGGACGAGTAAGTTAGAGCAAAAAATAGAATTTTATAACCTTTTAAAATATTCAAAGCAGAACTTTAAAGTTTGACAAAAAAATAGACGTTTTTTGGAGTGGACTATTTTGTAGGTATAGGAGATTTTTCTATCGAAAATATGAAATTTGAAAGTCGGTGTTGAATGATATGTTATGTGTACATAATTGTTGACAAGCATAAATATTTTCCAGATTTTTTGTCGTACAAATTTTATTTCCTACAGATTTTTGAAATGTTGAAAAAACCCAACAAAATTGCATTTTGTGCAGATTTTTATTTTATGAGGTGTGTTCATTTAACCATATTTTCAATAATACTAAACATTTTCCAAATTTTTCCAAGCTGTTCTAAACTTAACTATATTTTGAAGATTTCATAGAAGAACCGAAATGAAAAGACCAACCCAGCTTCGAGATAGAGCATCCTGAACATTTTCAACTACTTTCCGATACACTCCTTATGCGAGCCTGTTACGAATGATCCGTTTCTGCAAAACCGCCTTTGGAGAGTATCCAACAAACATCTCCTGGCAGCCAAACCAGCTTCTGATGGGCCTTCCATATATCTGGAAAATAGCCTTCGTCGAAGTATTTCTGTAGCACTATCTTGAAGAACATGTCAGGGAACGCCCTTTTTGTATAGTGGGAAAATGAGACCATCCAACCAACTCGCAGGCAGTTCTTCCTCTTCCCATATATTCAATATAATACGGTGTAAGAGTTGATACAGCTGCTCACTCCGTGCTTGAGAAGCTCGACCGGGAGTTCGTCCTTCCCAGCAGCCTTATTGTTCTTCAGCCCTCTAATGACTGTCTTGACCTCGTCTGGCGTTGGAGGTTCCAGAGCTTGTCCGTCGTCGTCGATTCGAATTGTGTCTGTCGCTCTTCCATTCCCACCGTTCAACAACTCCTCGAAGTGCTCTCTCCACATGGCAGCCACCATTGCTGTTTTGTCTGTCAGCAAGTTTCCTTCATGGTCGTTGCACATGACGGGAGAAAGCGCTATTTTTCTCCGCACGCCATTGACAGATTCGTAAAACCTCCACATGTCATTCTGCTCCATACTTTCTTGCGCCTGAGCAATCACATTTTCCTTATGTTTTTTTTTTCTTTCTGCGGTGGATTCGTTTTTCAGCTGCTCTCGCTTCCCTATATCGCTCCCTGCTCTGCCGGGTCCCTGACACCAGCATCCGGCTTCTGGCAACATTCTTCTCATCCGTTACCCTCTGACACTCGTCGTCGAACCATCCGTTCCTAGGTCCGTCCATTACCTCCCGCGCTGCCGTACTCATCGCTCCGTGGATAGACTCCCACAGATTGTTGAGATTGTCGCACTCGTTGATTTCACTTATCCGCTCGTTCAGCTTCTGGTGATAGTCAGCTACCGTATCGTCTGCTGAAAAACGCTGGATGTTGAAACGCATCGATCGCCGGTTCTTAGAGTCCGGCACGGTTGATAACCGAGCTAGAATCTTACTAACTACGACGTAGTGATCTGAGTCCATGTTGGGACTCCTAAAAGTTCTAACATCAATGACGCCCGAGAAGTGTCGGCCATCTACCAGCACATGGTCGATTTGGTTGCAAACTTCGCCATTTGGGTGTCTCCAGGTGCGATTGTGGATATTCGTGCAAAGTAGGTGCTCGCTTCCACCAAGAGTTCCATTGATAGATTCTCCAAGGATTCCCTCAACAATAACCCCGGAAATTTCTTTACGGATTACTTTAATAATGTTTGCAGGACTTGTTCGGAAACTTTCTTCAGAGAACTTCCAGGGAATCTTGAGAAAAATCTACTAGCTATGCCTCCAAAATTACTAAAAAAAACATTTTAGAAAATCTTGCATGCAATCTCACAGGATATATTTAGGCAACCAACCTTAAATTTCTTTAACCTTTTTCGTGCATTAGCTGACGCTCACCGCACTGACGAAGTGCACACTCTGCGTGCCTGTGTAGGTCATAATGATCCCAATGCACGACTAGGGTAAACATTCCTCCAGCAAACCCTTCAGAAAATGTTTCATCAAATCTTGAGGAAATTCCAACGATTCCTCCAGAGATTCCTCAGAAAATTTCTTTAGTTATTTTCCAAGAAATTGTTTAAAAAAATACATAGATTGTAGAAGCTTTTCCCAAGATCTGTAATGCAGGAAGCATCAAGAAACCCGAATAAAAAATACAGTAGAAAAACCGAACGTTGTATTGTAACAGTACTATTTAGAACCATTTTGTTACAATAGACACCTCTGTAAAAATTAAAATACAAAAACAATAAGATGTAATGTAGACACCATACAGTGAATTGTAAATAAGATTTTTACAATATATCATACGGGTTGGTAAGTATCGTAACAATACAAAACAATATTTTTCTCCATATATATTTTTTCGCAAAACCATACATTTTATTGTAAATGAATTGATCGAAATACTGATACATACATACATACATACATTTATTTGTTCAACATCATTAAGACAAGACATAATCAACAATAGTACGCCACAATACTCGGTTTGTGGCTGCCGCTCTCCATCCTCGGTCGCGCCCAATGCTCGCCAAGTCACGCTCCACCTGGTCCGCCCATCGTGCTCTCTGCGCTCCACGCCTTCTTGTGCCAACCGGATCCGTTGCAAACACCAGCTTTGCAGGGTTGTTGTCCGGCATTCTTGCAACATGCCCTGCCCACCGTATCCTTCCGGCTTTGGCCACCTTCTGGATGCTGGGTTCGCCGTAAAGTGCAGCGAGCTCGTGGTTCATCCTTCTCCGCCACCCACCGTTCTCCTGCACGCCGCCGAAGATCGTTCTTAGCACGCGTCGCTCGAAAACTCCGAGTGCTTGCAGGTCCTCCTCGAGCATGGTCCATGTCTCGTGCCCGTAGAGGATCACCGGTCTTATTAGCGTTTTGTACATGGTGCATTTGGTGCGTGGGTGAATCTTTTTTGACCGCAGTTTCTTCTGGAGCCCGTAGTAGGCCCGACTTCCGCTGATGATGCGCCTCCGAATTTCACGGCTCACGTTGTTGTCAGCCGTCAGTAAGGATCCGAGGTAGACGAATTCCTCCACCACCTCGAAAGTATCCCCGTCTATCGTAACATTACTACCCAGACGGATCCGGTCGTGTTCGGTTCCGCCTACCAGCATGTACTTTGTTTTTGATGCATTCACCACCAGTCCGACCTTTGCTGCTTCGCGTTTCAGGCGGGTGTACAGTTCTGCCACCGTTCCAAATGTTCTAGCGATAATGTCCATGTCGTCCGCAAAGCACACAAATTGTCCGGATTTTGTGAAAATCGTTCCCCGGCTGTTGAGCCCGGCTCGTCGCATCACACCTTCCAGCGCGATGTTGAAGAGTAGACATGAGAGTCCGTCACCTTGGGCAGACAATTAAACGTTCCATAATAAATACAAAATTTCCCATAAATAATTCGAAAAGTCCCAGTGAAGAAACAGGGGTGTAAGCAGTAATTAATTACAAAAGTTCCATAAACAAATAAAAAAATGCATAAATAAATCAAAAGTTTCCATAAATAATTGATTTTCGAGCAATTAAAAAAGTCAAAAATGCAATGAATAAATCAACTGTTGCAATAAAAAAAGCCATTTTTCCCACCAAATAACTTCGAATTTTCCATAAATAAATCCGATTTTTCCATAATAAATTAGAAAATTCACAATAAAAAAATATCGAAAAAGCAATAAAAAATTCAAAAAATGCAATAAAAAATGACTAAATTACCCATGAAAAACAAATGCAGGAAAGTATGAGGCAGTGAAATGCTGAATCGCACTTATATGACTGTAATGACAGAAAAGCCTGCCTAACTATGATTGCAATTTACCGAGCAATCGCTTGCTGTCCGAACTCGCTATCGCTCGTCGGACCTAAAAAAGGGATAACATCTATGTTTGCATTATACCGGGCAAATTCTTGGATCTGTGGTTTGCCTAGAACCGAAACGATGCAGTTGCAGTGCATCGGATATCGGAAACTTCGGCGGCCTTCTGTCGCCTCAGTTCCTCAGCTTCGCCGCATGGTCTATGTATTTTTTTGGCTCAAAATGCATTTACGTTTATTGCTCGTTTTTTGACATTTATTGATAATTTATTTTTTCATTTATTGCACTTTTTAAATTATTTATTGCTTCTTCGATATTTTTTTATTGTGAATTTTCTAATTTATTATGGAAAAATCGGATTTATTTATGGAAAATTCGAAGTTATTTGGTGGGAAAAATGGCTTTTTTTATTGCAACAGTTGATTTATTCATTGCATTTTTGACTTTTTTAATTGCACAAAAATCAATTATTTATGGAAACTTTTGATTTATTTATGCATTTTTTTATTTGTTTATGGAACTTTTGTAATTTATGACTGCTTACACCCCTGTTTCTTCATTGGCACTTTTGAAATTATTTATGAAGAATGATCACTTTCTTATGAGTCGTTTATATTTTAGCCGTCACCTTGTCGCAGTCCCCGGCGAGATACGAATGAACTGGATAGTTCACCCGAAACCCTTACGCAGTTTTGCACACCGTCCATCGTTGCTTTAATCAGTCTAGTCAGCTTCCCAGGAAAGCCGTTTTCGTCCATGATTCTCCATAGCTCTGCGCGGTCGATACTATCGTATGCCGCTTTGAAATCGATGAACAGGTGGTGCGTTGGGACCTGGTATTCACGGCATTTCTGGAGGATTTGCCGTACGGTAAAGATCTGGTCCGTTGTCGACCGGCCGTCGATGAAGCCGGCTTGATAACTTCCCACGAACTCATTTGTTTTAGGTGACAAACGACGGAAGATGATCTGGGATAGCACTTTGTAGGCAGCATTCAAAATAGTGATCGCCCTGAAGTTCTCACATTCCAAATGGTCGCCTTTCTTGTGAATGGGGCAGATTACCCCTTCCTTCCACTCCTCCGGTAGCTGTTCGGTTTCCCAGATCCTGACTATCAGCCGATGCAGACAGGTGGCCAACTTTTCTGGGCCCATCTTGATGAGTTCAGCTGCGATACCATCCTTACCAGCTGCTTTGTTGGTTTTGAGCTGATGAATGGCATCCTTAACTTCCCTCAGCGTGGGAGTTGGTTCATTTCCGTCCTCCGCTGCACTGGCGTCGTCGTTCCTTCCGTTGCCGTGGGCTCCCGTGCCTACGTTCTCCACGCCGTTTAGGTGCTGATCGAAGTGCTGCTTCCACCTTTCGATCACCTCACGTCCGTCCGTCAAGAGGCCTCCGTCTTTATCCCTGCATATTTCGGCTCGCGGCACGAAGCCGTTGCGGGATGCGTTGAGCTTCTGATAGAACTTCCGTGTTTCTTGGGAACGGCACAGCAGTTCCATTTCTTCACACTCCGCTTCTTCCAGGCGGCGCTTTTTCTCCCGAAAGAGGCGGGTCTGCTGTTTCCGCTTCTGTTTGTAACGTTCCACGTTCTGTCGAGTCCCCTGCTGCAGCATTACCGCCCTCGCTGCGTTCTTCTCCTCCAAAACCGTTCTGCACTCTTCGTCGAACCATTCGTTCCGTCGATTCCGTTCCACGTACCCGATGGTGCTCTCGGCTGCGTCGTTGATGGCTGCTTTCACTGTACTCCAGCAGTCCTCTAGAGGGGCCTCATCGAGCTCGCCCTCGTCTGGCAACGCGGCTTCGAGATTCTGCGCGTATGCTGAGGCGACATCCGGTTGCTTCAGTCGCTCTAGGTTGTACCGTGGCGGTCGCCGGTACCGTACATTGTTGATGACGGAGAGTTTTGGGCGCAGTTTGACCATCACCAGATAGTGGTCGGAGTCGATGTTGGCGCCACAATAATATACTGATACTGATACGTGGGTTTTAATATACCGTACATTGCATGGTACATGTATAGTTTCAAACAATAAAATGTACCGTAAATTTATTGTTTTTAATTGTAATTTCACTACTGGCTATATATTTAATCAAATGGTTTTGGAATGGTTCTCTTGTGTTATGTTGTATTGTTTTATATTACATAAACCATATAATGTTATATTTTCTCGTCATGTTCCTTCTGTTTCTAGCCAAACTAACCTAAACTTGTCTAAGTCTGAGTAGTCTCTAATTGCATTTACGGTAATCTGACCTGCGTCTTTCCGGGTTGACCTACATTCGTATTCCTCTCATCGCACTCTACATACCTAGCTTCCCATATCTCTTGGATCTGCCGTCCTTAGGACAACTGGTTTACCACTTATTTAAGGTGAATATATAACGAAGCTATCCCTCGAATTTTCAAGAGCACAAATCTGAAGAAACAAATGATGGATAGTGCTGAAAAGTTGATCGATTGGTCACCACCACCGGGTGACCAATCGATCAAGTTTTCAGCGTGGTGAGACATTTGGTTCTTCAGATTTGTGCTCTTGAAAATTCGAGGGGTGGCTTCGTTATACATTCACCTTAACCGTTATGTGTCCAGCAGGGTACCCGGGTACCTTTTTCAATTTCAAATCTCGATATTTTTATGATTATTGAGAGTAGCAAGTTGAAACTCTGCTAGATCTTAGAACTCGTGAATATATATCTACTAATGGGTTTGACCGAATTCCTAAGTGAGGGGGGCAGGGGGGGGGGGGGTTCTGTTTTTTTATTGCGTGGAATGCCGGCAGGGTACCCGGGTACCCACGAAACTGAAATAATCATATTTCCGTCAATTTTTCATCGATTTTTAAAATTTTTGGCTCATTTAACTCAGAAACTCATTATCTACTTGTAAAATATGTGGTTGCGCCGATCTGATGACTGTAGGTATCGTAAAATTTGGATTTTCGGGAACTGGTCCCTATACTATGTTGACCCCCACATTGTTGAGTCTAGGATACCGTATTGAGGCCATTGCCAGCCATGGCCCCACGGGAAGCCTGATCCGAAATTGCAGCTACAAAGTCAACACGTTTTATGATCCCGGGCTGGTCAGATACTGTATGCTGAAGCAATTTTAGGAACCTACCGAAAATCCCGAGCATTATTTTGTATAAAAACATAAACCCGGAAATCCGGATTTCCCGGCACCTACGGTGATCGGACCGGTCTAACCAAATAAAATATCGATAGTTAATGAGTTTGTGAGTTGAATGAGCCGAAAAAATTAAAATCGGTGGAAAATTGACGGAGATATTATCATTTCAGTTCCGTGGGTACCCGAGTACCCTGCCGGCATTCTACGGGTGTTTTTTTGCTGACCACACTACGGTTAAACATTTTATTGACTTTAAATAGATGTTTCAACTTATTCATTTTTTTTCTCTTTCCTTTCCTTTGCATCACAAAAGTCACGAACATCAACAAAACAAAGCACGGAAAAAATCTAAAACTGAATAAATAATTAAAAATGTACGGAAAAATAATATTTCGGAAAAGTAAATGGTTCAAACGTAAGAAAAACAGTAAATATAATATATTGTTACATAAAGATCGGATGTAAATGTATAGTAGCTACAATGTGCGCAGCTTTTGGTGAACCATTCCATTACAATACATGTTATTGTAGCTGGTACACTGTATGGTACAGGAATGGTTTTCACCAAATGCCCTATGGTTAGTTTTTATCCGGGAACCCTTCCATGAATTTCTTCGGAAATTCCTGCAGTTTCGTTTAGAAAATCTTGTAGAGGATAATCCGAAACTCCTCAAAAATTCCTTCGGAAAACCTTCTTTTGGTATACTCAGAAATTCTCCCATGAAATTTCTTCCTCCGGAGAATCTTTCAGAAAACCCAAAACGGATTATTTTTAGAAAACTTACAAAGATTCTGTCAGAAATTCATTCAAAATAATTTTCAGAAACAATTTCAGGGATCGAACAGGCGCCCGTCCTGAAAAGTTAAAAAAATCTGCAATATTGTCTAACGAATCTCTATAGAATTATAGGAATTTCTTCAAAAAAATCTCCAAAGTTTCCTTCAGAAATTCTTCCAAAAAATCTTTCAGAAAACTTTCCAGCGATTCCTTCAGGAATTTGTTCAGGTAATTCTTCACGAACTCCTCCAGAGATTGTTCCGCAATATCTTCTTTGGATTCATTGCAAGTTCCGGCAGGGATTTCTTCAGGAACCCATCCAGAAAGTCATACCGGAATTATTCCAAGAGTTCTTGCATTAGGTATTGCTTTTAAAATTCATACAGAGTTTCTCTCAGGAGCTTCCTCCAGGAATTTATCTAGGGATGTTTACAGAAATTAAACTGGAGATTTCTTCTGAAGTTCAGGGATTCTTCCAGATTTTCCTCTTCAAATTTTTAAAAGATTTCCTCAGTGATTCATCACTAAACAAATTCATAGACTCGCCTTCAATATTTCAAGGATTTGTTCTGGAATTTTGGCAAAACAATAAGTTCAAAAACAATTATATATTTTTTGCAGAAATTCATTAGAAAATCACAGAAAAAAACCTAAAAAATCTACTTGAGAAATTCCTGGAGGAACTACAGGGGGATTTACTAAAATTAACTATTTTCATGCAATTCGCAACAACTAATTCAGAAAAATGTTTGAAACTCCCGGTATAAAATTCGCCTTTGAGGAATTCCATAAGGGACTGTCCATAAACCACGTGGTCATTTTTTTGGGACTTTTCAACCCCCCGTCATTTGGTCATTTGTCCATACAAAAATTTTAATTTGTCCATACAAAATGATCATTGGCCTAACAAACCCCCCCCCCCCCCCCCCCCCCATGACCACGTGGTTTGTGGACAGCCCCTAATAAACTCAAAGAGGATCATAACCTTTAAAAACATTTCTGAAGAAACTCTCCTAAAGTAATTCCGGAAAGGATATATCCAACAGCTGCGAGAATTTATTAGTGGAGGAATTTCTAGTATTATTTCTGGAAGAATTTTTTGAAATTCCCTGAAATTTCTAGCGACACGGTTGTAGAATATACTAAAGAAATTCCTAGAAAATAATGCTGCAACCGTTCAGCGATAACAACAGTAAAAACCTTATACGACTAATACGTTTAACGTGATACCGATTATCGATTGCCAAATTACTCCGATCGGGAAACTCGAGCAGCTGATAAGAAACACAAAATGTCATTGATACAGCAAGTATGTACGTTTGGTATGGACTTTCGGCGAATATCCAAGCAAATTGGCCCGCAGCCATCGTTCTTAACATAAATAGTCATTTATTCATCGAAATAATAAAATATTTGTCTCGTAATCAATAGTTAATGTTTGATTTTTTTTCTTCAGTTGTTTAAATACGTTCATTTGTTTAAGGTTAACTTACATTAGACTTCATTTGATCCCTTCCACTGCTTTACGACATAAAAGTTACAGTTTCTGACATAGAGCCTCCTATATACGGTAGTTCTTCTAACGATTTGTTTTCGATTAAATTACGTTTCTTAACTTTTTGCACACTTTTTAACTTAACGATTTTTCGAAGCAAAAAAAAAGTTTGATGTTCAACTAACTTTGTGTAACAATTTTAAACGTTTTACTAATTGGTGAATGGCTTTACGAACGCTTGCTGAAGGCTGTTTACGTCATTTTTGGTTTTGAACTGTTCGACTGCTGCAATGAATGCTGAAGCGATAACAAAAAAAGACTGTTACAAAACAAAAGTTTTAACAAAAAAAAACAAGTATACAGTACAAAGCCTACGAAATAAAATGCACTAATTTGTTTGTTGTGTTACTCCGTATTTTGTGATTGAGTTTTGTTGGATGTGTTTGTGTGTTTACGTTAAAATGACTTTGTTTGATGCATTTTCAGTTAATTTAAGCCACCAGCCAGCCATGGAAGCCGTTAGTACTAGCAGCTGTGCACTGGAAGCTCGTGTTGCGATCTAAACGCGGCCCAGCATTCCTCGGAAGGGCCTTTTTGTTGCCATCTAAAAGCTAAGTATAGATGTTTGTTAGCACAATGTCCATCCACCACGATCACGATGGCGTTGTGTGGTTTTGTTGTTGTTGATGTTGTTTTCGGTGTGGCTCTTCTTCTTAGTCACGTCTTTGCGGGATAAGTGGCGGCGTCGTCACGGTTTGCATGTTACACTCCGCTGGATCTGTGTTCCACGAAGAGGAAGTACGTTCCCGCCGTGTACGCCAGGAAGTTGAACAGACCGAACACCTGGAATGGGAAGAGTTGAGTGTTAATAATGTACGTTGAATTGAATGTCGACCTTTGGCTGACACCGTAAATTATCCTGTGATACAGTTCTTAAAGTAAATTCAATTAGTAATTGGGTTGTTTAGTGAATAAAATATTACTATTTTCTATAGCCTAATCGAAAGAGCTAATTTTTCTGAGTACTACGTGATTTTATTGGATTCCAACAGCTTTGTTTTGATGGTTAAATCAACAAAACAGTTTTAATTTTCGTGGACAAAATGACAGTTCAATCGATAAAGTGACAGTTCGACCCGAACAAAAAAATGTCCCCATACAAACATTAAATGCATTTTAAAAATAGTTCCCGAACTCCAAAAATTATGAAATTTTGGATTTCGACTAATTTTTGGGCGGAGAATCCAATTATGAAACAATCCGGATACCCCTAAAGAACCCAATTATCGTCTTAACCAGGCCTCAAGTTTTCGTCGCGGAGGACGATCAATTGATGGTCTTATCAATGATCCCTTAAATATGATAGGAATCCTTTGACCCAACGAACCTTCCGTACTAACAAGCTATCCATCCTGTTACCGTTGTGGAGATGCAAAGGTAAACACGGTCTCTGAACACGAAGGGCTGCATATTAATATTCCTTTCTTTTCGCCAACTGATTGTAAGGACGTGGCCTGTTTACAAGTGTAACTGGAATCACTGAACTATGCAAAGACCACTCTCAGTAAACCTCTCAATTGTTTTATTGTGCATTTTCATGGGTTTGATTCAATCACGATGTAGCAACGAGCTTTACCGTGCTAAGAACACACGGAAGTTTTACGAGAAGCTGAACCGCTCGCGCAGAGGCTTTGTGCCACAAGTCGACATGTGCCGAAACAACCACACTAATCATCTCACGAGCGAGCGTGGGCAAGTGGTCGAGAGGAGGCGGCAGTATTACGATGAGCACCTAAATGACGACGTTGCAAGCACTGAAGGTGGCATGGTAACAGATCTAGGAGTACATGCACAGAATGAAAAATTTCCAGCCCCTAACCTCCAAGAGATGAAGGAGGAGGTTGACCAGTTGAAAAACAACAAAGCTGCTGGAGCAGATACACTACCAAGCGAGTTACTGAAATACGGTGGAGAAGCACTGGCGAGAGCACTACACTGGGTCATTACCAAGATTTGGGAGGAGGTAGTATTACCGAAGAAATGGATGGAAGGTACCGTGTGTCCCATCTCCAAAAAGGGCATCAAGTTGAATTGCGGGAACTATCCCGCGATCAAACTACTGAGCACTGCCTACAAGATACTTTCTCAAATTTTAAGCCGCCGTCTATCACCGATTGCAGGAGAGTTCTTGGGGCAATGACAGGCTGGATTTATGGGCGAACGCGCTACAACGGACCAGATGTTTGCCATCCGCCAGGTGTTGCAGAAATGTCGCGAATACAATGTGCCCACACATCACTTGTTCATCGATTTCAAATTGGCGTATGATGCAATTGAGCGAGAACAGCTATGGCAGATTATGCACAAACACGGATAAACTGAAACGATTGATCAAGGCCACGATGGACCGAGTGATGTGCGTAGTTCGAGTATCAGGGACACTCTCGAGCCCCTTCGAATATCGCAGAGGATTACGGCAAGGTCTTTCGTGCTTGCTGTTCAACATTGCTTTGGAGGGTGTAATAAGGAGAGCGGGGATAAATACGTTCAGCTGCTTGGTTTTGCTGATCATATTGATATTTGAAGACGATGATGGCGGAAACGTACATCAAACTAAAGAATGAAGCCATGCGAATCGGATCAGTTATTAACCGTTATGTGGCCGGCAAACTTTTTGCTTTTTTCTACACCGTGTATTTTAAATGGGTGCTGGGTACCCGGGTACCCTGCCGGCCACATAAGGGTTAATGTGTCGAAGACAAAGTACATGATGGTAAAGGGCTCCTAGGAAGAATCACCGCGCCTGCCACCCCGAATTTCTATCGTCGGAGATGAAATCGAGACGGTTGAAGAATTCGTGTACTTGGGCTTATTGGTGACCGCCGACAACGACACCAGAAGAGAAATTCAGAGACGCATTGTGGCAGGAAATCGAGCTTACTTTGGACTCCGCAGAACTCTAGGATCGAACAAAGTTCGTCTTTACACTAAGTTAACTATCTACAAAACGCTGATCAAACCGGTAGTCTTCTATGGGCACGAATCATGGACTTTACGCGCAGAGGATCAACGCGCTCTTGGAGTTTTCGAACGGAAGGTGCTGCGTGCCATCTACGGCGACTAAGAGACTAAGAGACCCAACAACCATCGTACACACCTCGAAAATCGGGAGGTTACGGTGCGCGGGTCACGTGATCAGGATGTCGGATAGCAACCCGACTAAAATGGTTCTCGAGAGTCATCCGGCCGGTACAAAAAGACGTGGTGCACAGCGAGCTAGGTGGGTCGATCAAGTGAAGAACGATCTGCGGACTCTTCGCAGAGTGCAGAACTGGAGACACACAGAAGTGTGAGTCAGTTCCCGCCAAAACTAGGCTAGCATGGACGGTCTACGGAAATGTGTAAAGATCTGGCGAGCCACCCCATCGATTTCTACACATTTGCGCCCGATCAGCTGACGAAGATCTTCACGAAACGGTCAAAGAGTTTTTCTCGATCGAAAGTGACTGGTTTCCTATGGAGGAATGACTACGTCGAGTTCCCGGACAGCCAGGCTATAACAGAACTGCGTCTCAAATGTTTGGAACGGTGACTTGGTAGGGACCCCGAGCTGTATAACAACGTCAAGCAGCAAATCAAGGGTTACCAACGCTAAGGATACGCGCACGAGTTAACCGAGGAGAAGGATGCAAATAACAGTGATCCTCGACGGATGTGGTATTTGCCCTTAGGGGTTGTGACAAATCCGAACAAACCAGGCAAGGTACGGGTTGTCTAAAATTGAAGGAATATCATTCAACTCTATGTTGGTGAAGGGTTCAGACTTGACTCGTCGTTCACAACACTGCTGTTTCGTTTCCGGCAACGACAAATCGCCATAGCATTAGGTAAATGTTTCACCAGACCCAAATCCGTCCAGAAGATCGTCAAGCTCAGAGATTTCATGGCGAGATGAACCTGGAGAAACGTACGAGGAATACATCATGGAAGTGGCAACTTGCGGGTTGACCTGCTCGCCTTCGTCGGCCCAATACATCAAGAACAGGAACACTGAAGAGTGGAGCGAACAGTTCCCAGAGGCTGCGGTGGCCATCATAGAGTGTCATTACATCGATGACTATCTGGACAGTCTGGATTGTGAGGAAGAAGCTGTTGAACTGCCGCTGGCGATGTGAAGACCGTTCACGCTAAGACCAAATTGAATGTTAATTAGCTTTCGAATACAGTGCTTGTTGTTCAACGAGTTCGGGATCCGGACCAGAAGATTAAACTCTTCGTAGCCTCATAGTCGGCTAAGGATCGAAGACCAAAAGGGTACTGGGAATGAGTTGGACACCGAAGGAGTACATTTTCACTTTCGGAGCGACATCCAATCGTTGATCAGTGGCACGAGGGACTTGTCGTAGTGCTCGTGATCCACGTAAAGTGCTTAGTGCAATACATTTGGCGGACCAAAATAGGTTGGGATGATCAAATTCCCGACAAACTCCAGGGCGTAGATGGATTCAGCGCCGATAGTTTTAAAAGTCTACAGTTTCATGTGTGCCATGCCAGTGAGACAGCCTACTGTTGTGTCGTTAACTTCCGGATTGGACATCAGGAAAGGGGATTCCGAAGCCGTTGCCAATACCACGTTTGGTGCTCCAGGCGGCGGTCATCGGTACACGACTGAAGACGTCCATCCAGCAGTGCCAGATTACAGATTATTTGGAGCGAGTCAAGGACCGTTCTGTCATGGATCCAATCAAATCAACGAAATTACACGCAGTTTGTTGTGTTTCGGATAAGCGAGATCTTGGACGAGACCAAACTGGAAGAATGGAGATGAATTGCATCGCCCCTCAACGTCGCTGACGAAGCGACAAAATAGGGAAACGGACCAGACATACGCGAGGACAGCCGATGGTTCTGTGGACCAGAGTTCCTCTGCAAAGAAGAGTAGGAATGGCCAGAGCTCCCGAATGCAGATACGGCGGAAGAACAACGACCAGTCCACGCGCACTATTGAGCGGAAGAGGAACCACTCGTTGACTTCAAGAGGTTTTCCGGTCTTCAACGTTTGATTAGAACTGTTGTCCGTGTGCGTCGTTTCATTGCCGTTGCTGCGTCTGCGATATTGTCTAGCCAAGAGATTCAGGAAGCAGAGTTTACGCTATGGCGTTGGGTTCAAGCGGAAGTATACTCTGACGAACTTTCGTATGATATTTCGTATCAATCAGCAGCTAGAGACCCATGGCCAATTAGTCTTGTATTAGTTTTCAATACCACCATAAAACCTAATATCATTTATTTTAGTTTTATGGTGGTTTCAAGAATCTCTTCTATGTTTTTGACTAAAAAAAATTAATTGGGCCATCACTCTCTAGCTCCATTGACGAAGCTGGCTATACGATTGGATGGATGGTTGATAAGTGCTCCACATGCTCCGTATGCTGTCAAATTTCCTGTGATTCTGTCGAAAAAGCATCTCTTTACCGGATTGCTCGTCTCAACGTACCATCAGTGATTCGCACACGGAATTGGCTAGGCCATACCGTACTTAATAAAATACGCAAGAGATTTTACATTTCTAGTCTTCACATCATTGTTCGACAGGTTGCAAAACAGTGTGCTTGGAACACTGTCTACAAAGCTAGCATACAATATCTCAAGATGACTCCACTGCCAGAAGCCCGTGTAACTCCTTACGTCCGCGCGTTCACGTACCTACATCGACGTGGATTACTGCGGGCCATTCTAGATACAAATTCGGTGGTACGAGGTGAAGAGATGGGTGATGCTTGTGACGTACCTTACAGTACGAGCCGTACACCTTGAAGTGGTAGGAAGTCTATGAATGGAGACGTACAAGATGGCCTGGCCATTCGAAGGTTTACAGCCAGGCTGCACTGAAGTGGAGTGCATAGTTAACTCCGTCCGTTAACCGACGTGCCGCTGTAATATGAGGATGGTGAGGCCATTGCACCCAATAATTTCTTGCTGCTTAGCTCTTCTGGGGTGGTACAGCCAGCACAGCTTCCAGTGGGCAAGCGAGCTCTACTCGGACAACCAGTAATCGTAGAAGATCTTGCATAAGATGATAACGTGGAGGCCATATGCGCACATGACTCCATTTAGGAGCATATAAATGTACGCATATCGCCTCCACTGTAACATCTTTTTCAACATCTTATACGATCACTGGGTGGCTGGGAAAGTACAAACTGGGACCAAGTCCGGCATCTTTTGGACCTATTCTGGTCGAAGTAGATCAAGGAGTATTTTCCTCTTGTAAACTTTGAAACAAAATGGTTATCCAACTCCACGCTAGTTAAACCCGCAGTGCCGGTGATGCTGGTGGATGCGGGTTCAAGGAACAGCTGGAAGCGTGAAAGGATGGTGAAGGTCTACGAGGAAGCACATGGGATTGTATGACGGGCTGACGTTCCATCGTCAAGAAGATCAAAAGGTGTTTTATATTCTAGGATGTTCTAGGTGCTCCAAACTGTCCAATTGTCCAATTCTTCAAATCTACAAGAATAATTTTATGTATTTCCACCATAAATAATAGCATTGCATAATCTACTGGGATTCGTGGAGCTCTTGAAATCATTAATGTGTCGTGCGGTTAGGGGCGTCAGTCGTCTAGCCGTTTCGTAAGCCTCGGAGAGTGGGTTCAATTCCCACTCTAGCCGGTGAAAACTTTTCGTCAAACGGAAAATTCACCACTGAACCACTGGGTGTTGCGTGTGTTATCTGATGTTAGTTATCATTCAGTCTGTGCAATCTCTGGTTGAAGACGGTGTAGTGTCTTTTTAATAGACACTAAGGGATATTCCAGGTCAGCCAAACTACCTTGGAGTTCAGAACTCCAGATCTACACTCGTAGCAGTAGCCATATCTGTTATACTGAGTAACGTTGCATAATCAACCACGCTTACTGAGCCAATCTGAAGTCTACTAAATACTATTACAAACCCTTGGGACATTCAGGGTCGTGTAAACTGCCCTATAATGAAGTCCTTCAAATCTACAAGAATAACTTCATGTGTTTTCGCCATAAATAATATCATTGCATAATCTGCTGGGAGCGTTTCACGTTGAAATCTCAAATGTCAATTAGAGACACTATAGGGATACCCCAGGTCAGCAAAACTAACTTGTAGTTCAGAACTCAGGTCTACACTGGTAAGGGGGCGTACACAACCCAAGTAACATTGTAAGTTTTGTTCGGCTCTACAAGAGATCTTCATGACCAATTTTATTAAACTCGCAATAAAACTGATTTATACATCAAAACCTCTTGATAACCTCTTTAAGAGCATCTTCCGGCTAAGTGGACCACTCTCGGAGAGGTTTTGGAAACCGCATTAAGAGTAGCAATAAAACCGTTTTAAAACCTAGTAGAAAAAAATCCCATTCTCGAGTGTTGTTTTTCTTTTTTTTAACAAAAACTATGACAGCTCAAAATGCAGAGAAGCTTCTTCGATGGCATGTAAAGTTCAGGACGATACATCATTCGTAAGTATAGAAGCGGTCATTTCAAAGTAATATTTTAGTTGTTATTGTGTTGGTAGGCTTATGCGCATTCAATTTTACCGTGAATATTGGGGTGGCAGAATCATAAAATGAATGCGCTTCAAACATAGTGAATATTATCATCTTGGAATGAAATAAATCAATTTGTTAATTTAGTAAAACTATCTCAAATCACAAGAAAACTCAGCAGAGAGAGTTTATTTATGTGAGCATGTTATGGAAACGGTGGTAAACTATCAATTCATTGCTAATTTGAGTAAAATTAACTATTTTTCATTAACGTTAGCTAATTCTTCAATATGGCGACAACCATAATCGGCGAAAATAAAACGAAAGCAAGTTTACTTTTATGATTAATAAACCTAGAAATGTCGTTCTGCTTTTCCACCAACAGATGTCGTTACTAATCGAACGGATCGCCATCTGTTGAAAGTTTTAACAGTTTTATTGTGGTAATGATGATTGCCAGAAGGTTTACAAATCGGAAAGTTTTGTTTACTCTTGAAATCTGTCTTTATGGATATCTTCAAGTATACTATAAAACATTTTATCAATGGTTTTCATAAAAGAGGAATTCCACGGAGTCATGTCAGTCGATCCTGAGCGACCATTTCAAAAATATCTGAAACTTTGCACAGTTTTTCAATTTCATATAAATCGCCATTTTTTGATATTAAACCTTCATATTCACTCACGACTAACTTTTCAAAAGGGTGTATGCGAAAATAGTTCTAAAATATTCTAAAAGCTGTACAGCAAAAACGGATTGTTCGATTGTTATAAATTTTTCAGCAAAGTTAGATAACTAAATGATGATTCCTTAGAAAATATACACTGTAAAAAATTTCTTTTTCTACTTTGAAAAAATATGATATTTGTCACAAAAACTCAAATATCTCAAAACCCTATCTTATTACCAACTTCAATTTTTTAGGGGAAATGGCCCATTATATCAGCTATCTACCATAAAATTTTGGTGATGGTAAACTGATAAACAAAAAAGTTATGACATTTCAAACATTTCACAATTTTTACATTTAGTAACAAAAAAAAAAAATTTTCTGTGTAAATTATTTCGAGAATTATATTTTGATGCTGATTTTATTGTAAGGGCTACCGCCTGAATTAAACAAGTTGTTTTCATGATACTTTAGTTTGATTATTCGTAATTGCTATAGTATCTATTTGAAACTTAGACGCGATCCAGTTTTGTGATCAAAAATATTGAGATTGTCATACTTTTTATTGTACGTGACTGGTGAAAAAATCCCTTGATAGTGTTGAAAAGCTGTTGATTATAAGAAAAATGGAGTTGAATTTATTTTTAAGACAAAAGCTGTATAATAAAAGTTTTTTTATACGCGTATACGTCTAGTTTATCCGCAAAAAAAATCCCTCTTACACACTTATTTCTGAATTGCCTGTTCGGTACTTTTTTGACGAGATTATAACAGCAGTACGATCTCGGTAGTTTCGGTAATCGATTTTACTGAGGCTCAGTAAAACAACTGTCAAAATCGTATGGAAAAGGTAAACAATGCATTTTTGCTGAACGAGTTCGGTGCTCAGCAGTTTTAATCTCGTCAAAAAATTACCGAACTCGGTAATCAAAATTAAGTGTGTAGAGAACAGACTTTATGATCGGAAGAATGCGAGTAACTTCAACAACAACAAATGCATAAGAGGTACATACCACAGACAAACAGACGAAACGCCTAGAACAATTTTAGTGAAAATTCATCGCCCAGTTCACACTATCACCACCTGGTGGAAATGTTTCACGAAACACTGCGTTGTGCAATATCGTCATCAGAAGGCGCTAGTGTGAAACGTCAAACGCAAAGAAAAACGATGGGCGCTCTTCTTGTTATGAAAGCCACAACCAAGATTCAAAATGATCGTTGAAGGCGTGGTCAATGAAAATTTCGCCAGTGTTACGTTTGTTTGTCTGTATACATACCTGACAATGCTCACGAAAAAAAACAAAAAAATACTACCGCTATGAATATTAAAAATTGTATAGTATTTTTTTTCTTCAGCCACCAACACCAAACAAGTAAGTTAAAATTAATAAGTGATTTTGTTTATTATAATCTAACGAACAAGATGAACAGTCGCTTTCTCAAAGGTCTTCAACTCAACGCTCTCTTGTAGACCGTTTGATGAAAAAAAATGTTCAAAAGAGTTACGAAATCTCACCGAAAGCACCATAGATAAACTGAAAGAGACTGGTTATGCCCAAATGTCCACATTGTGTACAAAATTACGCATTTGCACGTCCTGCCGTCTAGAATTTGACAAACGAGCCATCTGTATATCATCGGTAAAGCAGGGCGCAGGAAGTTCGAAAACGACAACAACTGAGAAATTGCCATCAGCGACATCTGTTTAAACAATTTAATTACGCCCCTTTTCAAAAATGCCCTGTAATATTCTTCAACATCTATACCCATTTCAATATTTTTAACGTTGCAAAACACGCTTTCAACATTAATCTTGAAGAAGAGGGAAAACACTTGTCCTCAAATGTAACAGCAAATTAATGAATAAACGACTAATGCGCGGAGGGCGTGATAAAATCGGAACATTACGGTACATAGTATATTATATTATATGTATATATAATATATAATAAAAACAACTTGTTTTACTCACGCAAGGCCATTAACAATAAAATCAGCATCAAACTTCAATTTCCGGCCGAAATAATTTACACTAAAAAAAATTATTACTAAATGTGAAAATTGTGAAATGTTTGAATTGTCATAACTTTTTTGTTTATTTTCATGGTAGATTGCTAATACAATGGACCGTTTTCTCTAAAAAAATTACGTTGGTAAAAAGATAGGGTTTTGAGATATTTGAGTTTTTGTGACAAAAATGATATTTTTTTATGTAAACCCTTTATAAGGCCGAGAGAACTTGGCAGGGAATCCACTCGTTCTACATTGGAATATAAAGCACATGTGGTGTAATGAACAAAAACATTTTTATTTTCAAAAAATTCGATGGTCGATTTTGTATGAAAAAAAATGGTCTAAATTTCAAATTTTGGTCAACAAAGTTTAAAATGTTGTTATTTTGTGATGCGTTTATCAATCATGCTGATTTTTTGACAGGTTATTGCCCTAATATTCATGAGTTATCTGTGTGGATTTGAACTCGATTGGTCAATTATTCTGGACGATATGGCAATTTTAGTACATGCCCATTTATTATAGTACATTTTTTCAAAAGGCTGGGTTTCTAAAAGTAATGAAGCAATCAAGTTGAAATTTTATCCACAAGTAAAAGGAACATAGGCCTTTCATTTCCCATCATTTGATTTTCAATTCGCTCACCATAACAAAATTTCGAGCTTATAAACCTTCATGCACTCAAAAATGGCAGTTTTTGGAGAGACATTTTGTTCTAAAAAAGCCCATTCATATTTGTTATGGCTCAAAAAAATCATGAGTGTTCACAAAGGCCTAATGTGTCCATCAGTGAAAACAGAAGTTTTTAAATTTTTCTAAACGAACAGAAAAAAATATTTGTAGAAGGTGGCAATATAGTTGCCGCTGCCTTATAAAGGGTTAAAAAAGATTTTTTTCACAGTGTATATTTTCTTAGGAATCGCTATTTAGTTATCTAACTTTGCTGAACAATAAAATCAGCATCAAATCGCGATTCCCGGCCGAAATAATTTACACAGAAAAATTTTTTTTACTAAATGTAAAAATTGTGAAATTTTTGAAATGTTATAACTTTTTTGTTTATTAGTTTACCATCACCAAATTTTTATGGTAGATTGCTAATACAATGGACCGTTTTCCCTAAAAAATTCAAGTTGGTAAAAAGATAGGGTTTTGAGATATTTGAGTTTTTGTGACAAAAATGATGTTTTTCAATGATAAAATAGATTTTTTTTCACAGTGTATATTTTCTTAGAAATCACCATTTAGCTATCTAACTTTGCTGAAAAATTCATAACAATCGAACAATCCGTTTTTGCTGTGCATATTTTTGAATATTTTTGAACCATTTTCACATACACCCTTTTGAAAAGTTAGTCGTGGCTCTAAATAAAAATTTGATATCGAAAAATGGCGATTTAGATGGAACTGAAAAACTGTGCAAAGTTTCAGTTCAATAGAAAATCATGAATTAAATATTTTCCTTAATTTTGATGCTGTTGCTTGGAATCGCTCAAAAGCAGTCATAAGACTGTGAGTTTTAATTATTGCTGTAATAAAACATTAATAAAATCAAACAAAACCAATCAGCGATGGAATTGTTACTTGGGATGGGTTGACGGCGGTCTTGAAACTAGTTTTATATCCATCGATGGCGGAAAGGCTAGAGATGTATTTGCCAAACTCGATGGCAACATCGCTTGGATCGATTACAACAGAATCCTGCACATGTAGTGTAAGTGGAGTAAATTTCCGTTTACCATCTAAGGCATTGATGCGATTCCAGAGGTCTTTTGAGGCTTGTGATGCATTCATGCTTTCGAGGAAGTTTCCAAGTTGCGTTTTTGGCTTCGAAGATAATTTGTTTGCAATCGTTGTTTAGTGTCCTGTACAAATGCATCGCCGAATCCTTTTGCAGATGATCCAAATAATTTGGATCACCCCCAAAATGATCATCCAATGGGAGGCGTCAAAGTCTTCCATCTTACCATGACAGCTGTTTTGGTTATACAGACCACCACCGTATAGCTTTATGTCCAGGATTGGAGCTTGTTCGTGGGATGGAGTGCTTGGTGGCGTCGTTGATAGTCGAAGCCGAAATCACTTGCTTTCTGGAGAACGAATTCGCAACTAAGGATTCGCGTGTCATATGGTCCCCCAGTTGTTCGTGGGATGTGGTCGCTTCCATGGAGGTCATAGCTGGCGCTTTTGCAGGGACTTCATTGTTGAGGACAAACATAGCTTTTGCTTCGAAGACATCAATCAAGTTGGTTCCACGTGAATCCGATCGGGGGGAACCCCAAATCGGATGGTGACCATTAAGGTCCGCAAGACATATTCGGGGTTTTGGGAGTGCTCGAATGTAGTTTTGAATTTGATTGTGAAGGTTGTCGTATTTTCCATCTGGTCTTTTAGATAGGCGCAAGCTTCCGATACAGTAGTAGAACCAATCAGTTGCACAACTACGATGGGTAGCTGTCAGTAGGAATGTCGAGGACTCGATGAGGGATCCCTTGACGAATACCAATTGCAGCAGAGTGACGGTGATACGATTATCACTTAACTGTCCATGTGTATTGACCGTCTAGAGTGCAATTCAATTCAACGGCTGCGATGTTATGTTGTTTGTTTCCTGGTGTGCTTAACACCCATGGCCGGCTGCTGTTGACCATTAACTCCAAATATAATATTGTTGTAAGTTTTGATAGAAGCTTGTGGCTATTCGCTTTGAGTGCAATTCAAGTGTTTGACGAAGTGCTGCTTCCAGTTTTCATTCATGTTACATCCGCCCGGCTAAGCGTATAGATTTTGAATGTAACAAACTATATTCACAGATTTAAAGCAAAAACTGCAGCCTGGTTTCAGCGAGAGTTACTCATGCAAAAAAGTAGAAAAAAAAAAAAACAAACATTAAAATTTTCATTTACTCACCCCCGCCGCGATGTTCGCGCTCCTAAAGTACCCGTACAGATTGGACCACGTCGCCAGCTGCACAATGAATGCAATGAGGTACAGCAACGTTGCAAAGCCCGTATTTATCAACTCCTAAAATGAAAAGCAGAGAAATTAATCCCAAAATCGGTCTGGTTGTCATAAAATCGATCCCACCGCCTCCGAACATCAAACCAGACAAACAAAATTCGGTCATCGCGGTTCAACTCCCACAAAGGGGCTTCACGCTCCATTGACTAACTGGAGCCGATCGACCGGCGGCGGCGACCGATCAACAACGACGAGACGCAACAGCTCCGTCCTGAGCCGAATCCGGCCCGGACTAAGAGAGGAATCGATTACACACTCGGGTAGCTGCTTCCTACATACCTACGTGTGAACGGTGCAGACGGCGTAAGTTTCGAGGGGTCTTGTCGTTATTACAAACGATCGGGTATCGGTTTTTTTTTTCGTGGGTGGGATCTATTTCCATTTATGATTGTTTTCAAAAGTGGATCACAGAGAACGGACGTTCAAGTTATAGCTCGTTTTGTTTTGAAGGGCCAAAACACCTTTTTAAAATCTTTAGAACGCTAGCGCTACCTGGCGTAATTGAAGTATCAACACAGAGAACAAGTGGTGTGGTATCAACAACAAGTGATGAATATAAACAAGTTGCATATTCACCATTTTCATCGAAATTGCAGTCTTAAAAGTCCGTTTTCTGTGACCTGAACAAGCTACTTACCGTCAGAATCCAGTTGATGGGCAGGTTCAGTACCTCCCGGATACCGAGCAGGTACACAAAGCTCCACAGTACGGTGGCAATAAATGATGTGACCACGACAAACAGGAACCAATGGGTGCCTCCGACCAGGGCAGGTGACGCACAGGCCATGCAAATGATACCGAATACCTGCAACAAGAGAGAGAACGGAGGGAAAATGTTTATCCAAATTAGATTCAACATAAGAAACACAGTAAACAGATATGTCCAAGGCAAATACTGGAAACAAGCTTGACCACGCGGGTTTCAAGTAGGTACCAACGTATACCTGCAAATGCATTTAACTGTTTGCTTCCCACGGAAAACAAGAGACCTTCGAACCCACTTTGGTATAGGAGAGTGACACCAATCCCCAGTGGACACGGTTTGGTGCAACATAACTGGCTCCCACTCTGCAGTGCACGACGCACACGTATCTAACGGTTGAGAAAATGTGCTCTCATCAAGCCACTCTCGGCAAGATAAACTTTGTAGCCCATCTTGTAAATACCTTCTTATGAAAATATGCTGCTTCGAGATGCGATGATGATTGTTTGCATATTGGTAATCCACCCTACGATGGGCCCTCCAGTCATGGATCGACTGAATGAGAGAGTGGGTTGAACAAATGGTCACTGAAATTGCACAACCTTTGCATGTCGACTCATCGAATCCTAATCATCATTTATGCGTTGACGTACCTTCCACGTATACGGAGTACAGTGCCTACAGAGTACAAATTTGCAACGAAATGAATATAAGATACTATCGGCGCTTACCCGCATGGAGGGGCATATCAATTGCGACTGGTGACGGTTATGGGTTGTCATAGATCCCTTATCCCTTATCTGTAGAGCCTTTGAGCCACTGCTTCCATTATGTAGGAATATTGTGGCATGACCCATGTTTGCTTTAGTGCTTATCAAATATCCTGTCACAATTGAGATGCGATGGACATTGGTTGATGTAGCACTTGATCCCAACTAGGCTCAACTCGTTTTATGAAGTCGATTACCCTGTTCGGATTAAATTGCCAAATTTCCAAGGGCTCTAATAACCCTTTCCCTAATATTGACGACCTTAAATTATATAGTACTCCACATTTGCATAGAATGTGTTCAGCAGTTTCGTTTTCCGTTTGACAAAAACGACATTCAGAAGATTGAATTTTACCAATCTTATTTAAGTGATATCTGCTTGGGCAGTGCCCAGTCATCAGACCGGTTATTACCCTAAGATATTTTTTGTTCAGATTTAATATGGCCTTGGCTTTTGCTGCACTGGGTCTTATAAATCTTTTAGCTTGTCTACAAGTATCCGTGGCATTCCAATTAGATTCTACCATAGACATTTCCCAGGTTTTAAGTTTCATTCTAAGAGTACACTCCGGAACTCCACAAAATGGTTTAGGACCAACAAAACACGATGCTGCACCGTGTCTTGCTAATTTGTCGGCTTTTTCATTTCCTTGAATTCCACAATGACCAGGAACCCAATATAGTATAACCTCGTTCCTAATGGCCAATTGCTTCAGAGAAAGAATGCATTCCCACACCAGCTTAGATTGGCACGTGAATGCCTTTAGCGCATTTAGAGCAGCTTGACTATCTGAGAAGATACAGATTTTGGCAAACCTGTAGTTTCTCTTGAGGCATGTATAAGCACACTCCAAAATTGCTTGAATTTCTGCTTGAAACACAGTGGGACTGTATTCCATTGGTATAGCTTTATTGATGCCAGGGCCTACAATTCCAGCCCCTGTATTTTCACCCATTTTGGAACCGTCAGTATAAAATACAATAGAACCTGGACGTAAACTTGGCCCACCAGAATCCCAAACATAGCGGCTGGGTTTCACCACTTTAAAGGGAACATCATAGTTGGTCTTCGTAATCATCCAATCTTCCACTGTTTTTATACTTGAGTTCAGATCGAAGTCTCTAATGATCTTCAGATGACCCACAAGATCCCCGTCCATTGTTTTGTTGAAACTAATAAATTGCAGGGCACTTTTTGCCGCTTGCATTTGCACAAATTGATGCAATGGTAGTAGATTGAGAAGGGCATCTAAAGCAGCTGATGGTGTACTTTTCATTGCCCCTGTTATTGATATGCAAGCAAGCCTTTGAAGCTTGCTTAATTTCCTTTGAGCGGTTACCTCATTTGTTTTGGGCCACCAGACAAGTGAAGCATATGTTATTTTCGGCCGGACTATTGCTGAATAAATCCAGTATACCATATTTGGTCGAAGTCCCCAGGTTTTACCTAGGGCTTTACTGCAGACCCAAAGAGCATTTGTACCCTTTGTAATAACCTTGTTCAGATGAGAATTCCAGTTCAGTTTCTTGTCCAAAGTAACGCCAAGATGTTTGACTTCTTCTGAGAAGTGAATTTGAACTCCGTCTAAATAAGGCTGCATAAGACTTAATTTCTTCCTTCTAGTGAAAGGAACTATAGTGGTTTTTGAGGGGTTTACGTTTAAGCCCTCTTTCCTACACCATTCTAGCGTAATATTGAGCGCAAATTGTAGCCGATTAGAGATCGTGGCATCGAATTTCCCACGTACAATAATGGTCACATCATCTGCATATCCAATGATCTCAAAACCTTGATCAGCTAGCTTTTTAAGGAGTTCGTCTACTACCAAAGACCACAGCAAGGGCGATAATACTCCGCCTTGAGGACAGCCCTTCATAGATCTAACAGATAGTTGCGCACCTCCAAGATCAGCAGAAATCTCCCGATCTTTCAGCATAGCCATTATCCATTCTATTATGCATTTATGCAAGCCTCTAGCTTCCAATGCTGAACGCATTGAGCTGTAGGATGCATTATCAAATGCTCCTTCGATATCGAGAAAGGCAGCCACGGCAATTTCCTTGGCTTGAAGCGATTTCTCAATTTTATTTACTAGCAACTGAAGCGCTGTTATTGTAGATTTACCAGCTTGATACGCAAATTGAAATTTGCTAAGAGGTAGGGTAAACAGGTATAATATGCCCCCCCTAAGCAGAAACGGCAATATATCTAAAACTGGCGCCTTATTCCATGTATTGTTCACTGCAAACCGTTGTTACTAAAGTTAGTGAAGTGTTGCATGTGAACTTTGCCTTTGGAGAGGTGGCCATGGAAGCTTTGAAACGTTTTTCGAAAACGTTCCAAAATTTGCCTTTTCAAAACAAACGGGGCAATACGCCCCATCAAAAGAAAAACGTCCAGCCCCGTGATAAAACTGTCCTAGGGGATAATTCCACCACATGCTTATCCTAGGAGGGTCTTTTAACAAGTGTTTAACTGCATAAAAGTTGCAAAGTATCACAAGCGAACAGAACTAGCTTCGTTTACAGTGAAGTCAGCTTACAAAAGGTAAAATATTACGCCGAAAGCCTCGATTTCAGACTTTTTGATATTTTTATTGCTTTTCTGTACCAATCCACTAACGGACCAGCTTGATGGCAATAATTCTTCAATATTTGAGATTTCTAATCGATCACGCATGCGAAAAGCGCTTGAATCGCTAGAAAATGAAGAGGGGCGTTTTGCCCCGGTGGGGCGCATTATACCCTTTTACCCTATCTCTACTAAGCTGGTTGACTTGATAAAGTCATCCAATACCTTTTCCATTGTTTTCAATAGAACTGAGGAAAGGCTTATCGGTCTGAAAGCTTTTGGAGTTGTTTTATCCCTTTTGCCAGCTTTCGGAATAAACACAACTCGAACCTTCCTCCATGCTTTAGGTATGTAGCCCAGAGTGACGCTAGCCTTGAACATTTCAGTTATAAGCGAACAAAGCACTTCTTTACCTTGTTGAAGTAGCGCTGGGAAGATTTCATCTTTCCCAGCTGATTTGAAAGGTTGAAAAGAACTCAATGCCCATTCGACCCTAGATGACGTGAAGATTTTACAAGCTTTTTGATAGGCATTTGTCGACCATACATGTCTTGCCTCGTCTGAGTCCTGCTCATCATTCAAATAAGGAATCGACCCTGGAAAGTGAGTTCTTATCATTACTTCCAACGTTTCCGAAGAATCGACGGTAAAGCTTCCATCTTCTTTTTTAAGGCTGCCAAGACCATTTGAATGGTCCTTAGAAAGGACTTTGTGTAGCCTTGCAGCTGTAGGGGCGTTGTTTATCTCTTCACATACCCTCTTCCAATCCTTTCGTTTGGCTTGCCTTAATTCTTTGTTATATTCTGATAGGGCCTTTTTATATGGATCCCAGTCAGAAGTAACTTTCGCCCTGTTAAACAAACGTCTAGATTTCTTTCTCAATTCCGCCAACCTGTTGTTCCACCATGATACATCCCTGTTTGATGACCTATGTTGAACAGGACAGCTGGCATGATACGAAGAGACCAATTTGTTTCCAATTTCATCAGAGACACCTTCCAACTGTGAAACCGAAGTAATTTGCTCTCCGTTATATGAAATTTCATTCAACAAATGGAAACGATAGAGATCCCAGTTTGTTTTTCTTGGATTTCTGAAGGTCTCCGATACTTGTAGTCCAGCTTTATAGTCAAACCGGATATGTTTATGATCTGACAATGATTCTTCATCGGAAACATGCCAGTTCACAATCTTGTCCGACAAGAGGTCGCTACAAATTGTAAGATCCAAAACCTCTTGCCGGATGGCATTTATAAAAGTTGGAGAATCTCCTCTATTACATATGTCAATACTATTAGACGATATGTAATTCAGGAGATCTTCTCCTCTTTTATTAATATCAGAGCTGCTCCATATTGTATGATGGGCATTTGCGTCGCACCCTATTATAAATTGGGCATTTATTTTTTTACAGTAATTGATGAAATTCACGACCGAAGATGGAGGAACGTCTTCAACGTCCCCTGGGAAATATGCAGAAGCAATACATACCTCAGTTTTTCCCCGGGTTGTTGGCACCTCCATTTTGATCGCAACAATGTCTTTCATAATGAATTCAGTAATTGGGACGAATTTTGTCCTCCTATTTACTACAATTGCAGTCCTTGGCTTGGACTGACTCTCATCGTACACGAGTTTACAATTTGATGAAGAGCAACCTAATACCCTACCATTCCGGACCCAGGGCTCCTGGATCAAGCCCAAGTCTATGTTGTCTTTGGTAAATCTTCTACTAAGGACTGCAGATGCACCCTTCGCATGATGAAGATTTGCCTGAATAATCTTTATATAACTCATTTTTACAGTAATTATTTTTATTTTATTTATTTTTTTTTTAATTTTACGGCTTACTTACCTTCTTACATGGGCACATTATTCCCTCTGCTGAAGACGGCATTGAACCGACGACTTACCGGCGTTTGTATTTTGCATATTGCGCGGTGGTTTTCCGTATCCATAGGCAGATGATTGCCCTTGGACGTTTGAACCAACATACCTAGAACCTCCACCAGCTTGATGGACACTAATCTCCGGACTGGCTTTTCTAGCAGGAAGTTCAGTTTTGGATAACATACAGGGCCCCCTGCCAACCCCACTTGTCCCTGGCATAGCTAGGTCTTGTTGGTCTCGAATAGAGTCCATGGCCACATCTTCCAGAGCATTTGAGGGGGTTTGCTCAGCAGTATTTAGTTGGCCAGAGCGTTTCTTTTTTATGAGAATCTGCCCATACCTGTAGTTTAATACAAACTGTCTTTCCCTGAGTTTACGCAAAGAAGCATCGTCGACTGTAAGAACGAGTTCGACTTGATCGCCTTTTATATGCCGGCGGAGAATTCTCCACGCGTCCGTAATGATATTATCGTTTTGGCTTTCAATGAGGGAAAGAATCATATCGTTGCTATATTTGCCACTCCATGCGAAGAAAGCGATCAGCTCGTCGGGACGTGGGATTTTATCTTCGTCCACTACTACAAGATCAGCTCCTTCCCATAGAGTTAGCGAGTTAAACTTGTCCTTGACCCATTCTGCTGTGTCCTTGTCCTGACATGTGAGCACTAAATACCCAGGACGGAACCGACAACAAGCAAATTTCGGTTTAAACTGTTCCCGTCGCTGCTGCACAACCTTCAACAGAAGAGCTTCCTGAACCACTTCTTGTTGGTCGGTTGAGAGTTCGACAGCAGGATAATTCGTTGGCAAAATTCCCAATCTTACCCTGCTAGCAATTTCAGTGTACGATGGCGCTGGAAGGGCATCTCGTTCCCGTCCACGCATTGCTTTTGGACCATATGGGCGTACTGGGTTAATGGAATCCCTGTCGTCCCCTACGTTCCTAACAGCAGTTACGTTTGATTGTATGGCGATATTAAAATTTACCTGGCGCGGTGGGGCTTGATCATCCCTGCTACTCGCTTTACCTTGGTGGGAGACTCGAACTTCTCGAGTCTTTTTTGATGCAGGCTTCTCATCACTGCTATTCGTGCGGTCGAGATCGTCCCTTCTCTGCCGCTTTGGAGTGTTGGGTAAGGGGGCCTTTGCCTGCTCCCGGGCTTCAACAAAGTCCACCCCACTCTTTAACAGCTTTTGAAGGCGCCTGCGCGCTGCACCACACAAACCATGACGTTTCTTCGGCCCCTTATCATCTTCATTTGTATCACCCCCCGTAACACTCATATTCTGATCATCACTTATGAACGGCTGCACTGGCCTTATGGTAACATTCACGTTATCATCATCATCGTCTTCTGAGCCCAATATAACAGGGCTGTCTTTTTGTACTTGGGATGGGGAGTCCAAAATCGATGGAGATGGGGTACGCACATTTTCCAGTGACTCACTTTGAAGCTCATCTTCAATCAATTTTTCACCACTGGTGGCCATGGCACTTAACTTGCTATTATAATTCAATAGATGTATATGATGTTGTCATAGATAATTCACATAAATCAAAAAGCAATAATTTCAGTTATTGCAATGCTACCCTTGGAATACGTATGTAAAGGAGATCGTTCTTACTGTCGGAATGAGCAGGAGCCATCCGGTCCAGTCCAGCGCATATCAATCATTAGGGTGTACAACTTTATATGGAAAAACTCAAAAATAAGAAAACACTCGGATGCTACACAGTTAAACAAAATCATCGACTTCGGTAATGTTTTACCGAAATCTCAACCGTTAAGTTGGTTTTACAGGAAGAACTCAGTAAAGGTAGTAACTTTTACCGAAGTTCGTTAGAGTTTGACAGATAAACGATAACATTTTACCGAAATTTGTTAATTTTTTACAGAATTTCGTTAAAAATCCATTACCGAACACTCAGCGGTTGAGATTTCGGTAAAAATACCGAACGCCATTAGCTGTGTACCTTCTGAATTTGTTCCTTCTATCACTCTAAAGCTTCAGTGAACATTTAGTTCGAATCCAGTTTCTTTAATATTTACTTTGAAATTACTTCAGCAATTTCTTTAAGAATGTGCTCGGTATATTTATAAACTGTTTTTATTCTATTTTGAAATTTCTTAAAGATTCTTTTGAGAATCTTTTAGGTTATTGTTTGAATATTACTTGCAAGAAAATTACTGAACAAATATCTTCGGCAAATCTTTTAAACATTCGTTCGGATTTTTATTTAAGAATTTTAGCGACATTAACCAAAACATTCGCGAGTGTAGAATTAGCATTTAAGTTAAAATACACATAAATAAAAAAAAAACATGGGCATTTTTTCAGATATTCTTACGAAATTCAGCAAGCTCCTTGCTATTGATCTCCTTATTTTATTTCTTTGTCAATTTAATTGAGAATTCCTTTGGAGAATCCTCTGAAAGTTTTATGCACTATTTGGGGATATTTTTTAGGGAAATTCCTTTGAGAAATACTTATCTACGGAAATTTCTTTTGGAAATTCCTTCCGTAATGAATTTGGATATTCCTTCTACAATTTATAAAGTAGCTCTACCGGTAATAGAGTACTTCGATGACCTAAAACATCCTTGTAAATCACTATTCTATAAAACTATCTTTCATAGGCCTGTTGGATGACGCACCGCATCAGTAATGCACGCTTATAGATCTTAAGGCCGCAATATCCGCAAGAGTATTTGGAGGACCTATAGTATCTTTGGAATAATTAGTACTCTAGGGAACTATCTTCCTTTTCGCGAGAGTTCTTTGACGACATAGAATATCTTTTGATATCACTTTCCAAAAAAAAATATTTTTCATGGCCCTGTAGAGTGTTGCATTGTTTCAGTAATACAATAACAATCCATCAGATCTTAAGGTCTATCTTCGCGAGAGTACTTGGATAACATAGAACATCCTTGGAAATCAAGACTCTACAGAGCTGTCTTCCATGGATCTGCAGGATACTGCACCGCATCAGTAATGTAACAACATTCCATTAATTATGCTCATTGATCATAAGGCCTTTACTCGCGGAGATTGGATTACCTAGAAAATCTTTGAAAATAACTTATCTATAAAGCTGTATGATGATACACCGTATAAGTAATGTAACAACAATTGATTGAGTGCGCTAGTAGTTTCAGGCCTTTACTTCCGGAAGTTCTTGGATGACCTAGAACACGTTTACAGAACTATGCGCCAAGGACCTGTAGCATGTTACACCGCATCAGTAATGTAACAACATTTCATTATTACACTTGTAGACCTTAAGGCCTTTACTTGCGGAAGTTCTTGGATGATCTAGATTTTTTTTTGTTGGAAAATAGTTCTCTACAGAACCATGCTTCATGGACCTATAGGATGTTACACGGCATCAGTAATGTAGCAATAACCCATTGATTTCGCTTGTAGATCTTCTAGCCTTTACTCGCGAAAGTTCTTGTATGCACTAGATCATCTTTGAAATGAACTTCTCTGCAGAACTACGTTCTATGGACCTGTAGGGTGTTACACCGTATCAGTAATGTAATAAAATCTATCGATTACGCTAAACTCTTTACTCGTGGGTATTCTTTGATGACATAGACCATCTTTGGAAAGCAGTTCTCTACAGAACCATGTTCCATGAACTTGTAGGATGTTGCAACGCATCAGTAATGTAAGAATAATCCATTGATTATGCTCGTTGATCTTAAGGCCCTTTATTCGTGGAAGTTCTTGGATTACCTTGAAATCTTTGAAAATAACATCTCTATAGAACCGTGTTCCATAATTCAGTATGATGTTACACAGTATCAGTAATGTGACAACAATTAATTGATTATGCTAGAAGATCTTCAGGTCTTTACTTGCGGAAGTTCTTTCATGGCCTAGAATACGTTTACATAGCCAAGCTCCGTTACACCGTATCAGTAATGTAACAACATTCCATTATTATACTTGTAGACCTTAAGGCCTTTACTTGCCGAAGTTCTTTGATGATCCAGATTTCTTTTGGAAAGTAGTTCTCTACAGAACCATATTTTATGGACCTATAGGATGTTACACGGCACTAGTAATGTAGCAATAACCCATTGATTTTGCTTGAAGATCTTAAGGCCTTTACTCGTGGAAGTTCTTGAATGCATTAGATCGTCCTTGAAAATAACATCTCTTCAGAACTATGCTCCATGGACCTGAACGATTTTATACCGTATCAGTAATGTATCAAAAAATCATTTATTACGTTTGTAGATCTCAAATTTCCTTACTCGCGTAAGTTATTGGATGATCAATAACATTTTTGGAAAGTAGTTTTCTACAGAACCATGCTCCATGGATCTGTATGATGTTTGTTACACCGCATCACTAGTATGGCAATTAATTGATTACGCTCGTAGATTTTCAGGCCTTCTTCTTCCTCCTCTTCTTCTTCTTCTTCTTCTTTATGGCTCGACGTTCACACTGGAACTTGGCCTGCCTCTCTTCAACTTAGTGTTCTTTTGAGCACTTCCACAATAATTAATTGAAGGGCTTTCTTTGCCTGCCATTGCATGAATTTGTACATTGTGTGGCAAGTTCAATAATACGCTATGCCCAGGGAGTAGAGAAATTTTTTTCCGACCGGAACGGGAATCGAACCCGCCGTCTCCGGAATGGCGATCCATAGCCTTAACCACTATATAGGACCACTAACCACTAATTGGAGATTTTCAGGCCTGTACCCGCGGAAGTTCTTGGAGGTCCTAGAATATCTTTGAAAACTACATCACTACAGAACTATGCTCCAAGGACCTGTAGGATGGTGCACCGTATCAGTGATGTAACAACAATCCATCGATTACGCTTGTAGAGCTTAAGAAACTTACTCGCGAAAGTCCTTTGATACCCTAAGTTGTTGGATGTCCTAGAACATCTTTAAATTAGTTCTTTACAGAACCATACCCCAGGAACCTTAAGGAAAACCCCTCCTAGCCCCCCATGTATTGAAATTGATTGAAACATTTTCGTAAGGACTCTTGGAGTTTTCTGGTGAACTTCTGAGGGAAACCTTTGTTCTGGCACGGACTAATTAGTGGCCTGTAGATTAAATGTCCGTCCAGACGCGGGTCACTTCAGAGGTCCTGGACCTCTGCCTTCGATCATCGACCTTTCTCGTAAAAAATCACTGCACTACTCGGACTACGACGTAAACTTGAACTTTATTCTCGACCGGACCGAAAACAAGACGCGTGTTCCACAAGTTATGGTTGGTGGGCTAACTAATTTGGGGTTTCGTACAACGATATCTCGTCCGACTTCGATGGGGAAACTGATCTAAAGAGATCAGAACCAGTGGTTCACAATCTCGGACCGAACAGCCCTTTTGAAAGATTTTCAACAGAGAACATTATAAGTTAGGTCTAGTTAAGAAACTAGAACAACTGGAAGAATTTTGATAGAAACTAGCGGTGAAATTCCCAAGTCTACTCCAAAAACTTTTGAATTCTCAATAAAAAATCCCAGATTAACTCCTGAAAAAGTTTTGCCGAACTGCTTGCGGGATTTCCACAGAAACTTTTAAGGGAGCGTCCATAAATGGCGTTGCATTTGAGCGGGGAGGGGGAAGTTAGGGATTGTGTGACGAGTTATATATTAGGTATGGAGAAATATGCTACGAGGGGGAAGGGAGAGTAAAAAATCGACTAAATAAAGCTGCGTCATTTATGGATGATCCCTAACGCAATTTCCGAAGAAATTTTAGACTCCTTGAGAGAATAACTGGTAAAAAATGTGAAGGTTTAGAAAACGTTCTGGGGGAACTTCTGAAGGAACTCCTGGAGCAGCTTTCTGAGAAACTTATGAAGTAATTCCCGGAGCAACTGCTGGAGAAATTTCCGGTTGGCCACTGCTGAACGCGCCGTAGGAAATCATAGAAAAAAAAAACAGTCGCGAAAAAAATCTTTGAATATATCCAATCGAAACTTCTGGATGGATTCTCGGGGAAACTCCTAAAAGAATTTCTAACGAAGCTTCTGAAGTTCCTCATGGAGGTCTTAGAAGAACTCTCGTAGAAACTCCTGGTATTCCCTAATTCACTAAGCAACTGCAAGGAACGATTACTGAAGGAATTTGTGGAAGAATACCCGGAGTAAGTTTTAGAAGAATTCCCAGAGAAACTTACAAAAAAAATGTTCAGAGAAATTTCCGGAAGCATTTCCAGAGGAAGAAGTTTTGAGACAATTTATGGAGGAACTATCAAATTGGCTCCCGGAGAAAATAGTTAACTAGGATGATAAATTATTTGAAAGAATTTCTGGAAAAAAAAAATTAAGGACAAATTCTGAAGGAACTAAAGGAACCTTTGGAAGAAATTCCTTAGGTATTACCGGAGAATTTCTCGGAGAAACTTTCGATACAAAATTGAGAGGAACTGCCGGAAGACTTATCAGAGAATAATCTTGAAAATTCCTGGAGGAACTCTATAAAAATACTCGAAGGAAACCATGGAATAGATCCCGAAGGAACTTCTGGAAGAACTCCTGAAGGAACTTCAAGAGAAGCTCCCGGTGGAATACCTAGTGGAATTACCGGTGGACATCTTTCAAGAATTCCCGCTGGAACACATAGAGAAATTCCCAGTTGAACTCCAAGAGTAACACCCAGTTGGAACACCCAGAGAAAATTCCGTTGAAATTCCTAAAGAAATGTTTGGAGGCACTTGAAGAGGATTTCCGAAGAATTCCTAGATGAATTCCCGAGGGAACTCCTAGATAAATTCTCGGGGGTACTCCTAGAGGAATTCCCGGTGGAGCTCTAAGAGAAATTCCTAAGGATACTCCTAAAGGAATTCCCGAAAATTCGTTGAGGAATTCTCGGAGTAATTCATAGAGAAATTCCATGGAG
This sequence comes from Aedes albopictus, assembly GCF_035046485.1. Classification (NCBI taxonomy): domain Eukaryota; kingdom Metazoa; phylum Arthropoda; class Insecta; order Diptera; family Culicidae; genus Aedes; species Aedes albopictus. The sequence goes on from NC_085136.1 coordinate 109,703,558, forward strand.
CCTACAGAAATTCCCGGATGTACTCCTAAAGGAACTTCAGGAGAATGTCATAGAGAAATTCTTGGGGAAACTCTTAGAGGAATGCGTGGATAAATTACTAGAGAAATTCCCGGAAGAACTCCTAGAGAAATTCTCAGGGAAACTGCTCGAGGAATTACCGGGGACCCCTAGATGAAATTTTGGTAGAACTCCAAGATAAACTCCCGGGAACTCTTAAGGGAATTTTCGAGAAAACTTTTAGAAGAATTGACAAAATAAATTCAACTTCTAGAAGAACTTCTGAAGAACTCGTAGAGGAACTTCTAGATGAATTTCCGATGGAGCTCCTAGAGAAATGTTCATAGAAACTTCAAGAGGAATTCCTGAAGAATCTCCTAAATTAATTTCTGGATAAACTTTTCCCTGGGGATATTTCTAGAGGAAATTTTAGTGGATTTCTTAGAGGAACCCTTAGAGGAATTCCCAGGGGAAACACTAGAAGAATTCCCGGAAGAATTCCTAAAAGAATTTTCGGAAACTCTCGGTATCTCCAGAGTACCCTCTAGAAGAACTCCTCGGAGGATATCGTAGAGGAATTCCTAGGTATTCCACAACTTTTTACGGAATGCGGAAACTCTTAAAGAAATTCCTGGAGGAACTTCTAGAGGAATTTCTGGAAGAAATCCTAGAGGAACGCTCAGAAGAAATCCTTAAGGGATTCCCGGAGGACTCCTAGAATAAATCCCGGTGGAACAACTAGAAAAAAATCTCAGAGAAACTGTTAGATGATATTTCGGAGCAACCTGTCGGAGCTCCCGGAGGATCTTCTAAAGGAATTCCTGGTGAAACTGCTGGAGCTGCTGAAGAAATTTCATCTCTTCCGGAGATGAATACGACAAACACATATAGGGTGACAGTGGGTATTATCGGCAGGTTTGTTCTCTTCGTCATGGGAGTTTTTGTCAGCCAAATTGCCTGAAACTTGGCCATATAATTCAGCTTAGTTGGGAAGGATTTGAGACCAACTCTGAGATCAATAGGTTTCAAAAAACCCCCAAAGCCGAAGAGAACAAAACGGCCGAGAATAGGTAATTTCCCCTATAATATTTGGGATCAATAGTATTTTTTGAATCTTTGGAACAGAAGCGTTTTTCTTCCAAATCACTAGATTTTTTCCACAACCATTAATTATCTTCAGGATCTCCCAGGTAACTTGAAATAGCTAAAACATGTCTTTTTTGCATACATTTAGTCGATTTTTCTCAGAAAAAAGGTTATGGGCCCAGCAAGAAAAGTTGATCACTCCTCAAGATTTTTTTTAAAGAAGAATGAAGATGTCCACCGTAAATGGATCAGGTGATCGTCTAGCAGTTCCCCAAGGTCAGCAGCCGGCTCAAGCAGTCAGCAGTCTCCCGTCTTTCGAGTGGCTAACTGACCAGGACAACTGGCTAACTTGGAAGATTACTGTGGAGACTTTCCTAGACCTGGAGGATTTGTGGGAGGCGATCAAGTCAGTGCCGAATGCGGAAGGCAGCTATCGACGAGCGGAAGTATAGAAAAGAGCACGCAAAAAGGGTTTTGCTGCTGGATCCTCTAAACAAGGTCAGTATAAAGGATACAAGAACAGCCCGTGAAGCGTGGAAGAAAGTGGACGCTACGTTCGAGGACACTTACTGATCGTCGGGTCGGCCTGCTGCGTAAGCTAATCACAACAGACCTTGCGGCATGTGACAGCGTGGACAGCTTCCATCGCACGCCAGCTACGTGGAGTTGGATTTGATATCTTCGAAGAGTGAGTTGGCACTTAACTTCTTGCAGGGCTTCCAGAAGAGTACATACCTGTACATACTGATGATCATGGCGGTGGAAAATTCTGGTATGACTTTAACGGAGACAGCATCAAAACCAAGCTTCTTCAAGAGATCGAATCGTTGGAGGACAAAACCGCTTTCGTTGGATGAAAACCGTTCCCGCCAGGCAGAGGATAGGCGCGACCGAGGAAAGGTCAGCTTTCAAGTATCGGTCAGCTGAAAATTCGATCAGACCGAAGTGTAAGCAATGCAGTAAGTACAAGGGCATAGCCAGGAAGTGTCTGTACAGCTCTGGCTACGAATAGTAGTGTGATCAGCGACAGCTAGATTTTTGATTCGGGCGCTTCAGATCATTTTGCGAAAGATCGATGATCGGGTGGCGAGCGGTATGGTCATGGCGGCTACCAGTTACGTACATATGCTTGAATATGAAGCTCACCCCTACGATGTCCGATAATTTGCTATCGGTAGGTCAGATTGTACGACGCGGCAACGAAGTGAAGTTCACCAATGAAACCTGGAGAGATAGTCACGACCGGAGGTCATGACGTGAATAACGGATTGTTCATGTTCCAGAAATACGAAGACTGCAGCGTGCTGTCACTCGCATACCCACTCAAAAATCTGGATGTCTGGCATAGGCATATGAGCCACCACAACGTGCACAACTGCACAGTCTCAACAAGTTTTAGAATAGAGCCTGGCCTTCAAGGCACCTCAAGGACTCGTCCATGGGAAACTGCGTGAATTGCGTTAAATTAAAAGAGTTTCGTCTACCGAGCCATTCACAGCGACAATGGTAAGAAATTCATTAACAAATCGTTATAGAAGCGCTTGAGGAAGCTCGGAATCCAGCAGAAGCCTTCGATCGAGAGTACACGCCGCAGAAAAACGCATTGGTCAAACGGGTGAATCGTACCGTGGTCAAACGAGTCCGCTGTATGCTGAACGAAACGAAGCAGCCCAAGCTGACTAAGACGGTAGCGACTGCGACGTACTTCATCAAGCGTTCCCCTACCAAAGGACATAATCTGAAGCCTGAAGAAGCATTGAGCAGCTGTACGAAGGCAATTGCCCATATCCCGAAGCAAAAGAACATGTGAGACGCCAAGTCAAAGGAAGTAATCCTGGTCGGTTGCGAAGAGAACACCAAGGCATACTAACCATTTCCAAAAGCCATGACGTCGTATTGATCTCTGAACTTGTCTCTGAAGTATACATGAAGCAAGCAAAGAAGCCTTTGCAGTAGACCGGCCACAATCAGCAACGAATGAAGATCTACGTAAGCTTGGTGAACGGTACTACACAAAAGGGGGTGGAATCTGGTTGGAGAAGTCCCTGTTCAAGAACTCGTAGATAATGAAGAAAACGATTCCGAAGCCGAAGGTGCAGTTGAAGTCGGATCGGATTCTGCAAGCAAGCAGGTGTTTGCCTAGACGATCTGAAGATCCAAGGACACCGGTTGAAACGATGTGAGGTCCCAACGTGAACAGTTGGTTGACCGCCATGGTTGAAGGCGAGCGTTGATGGACAACATGGGAGCTGAGCTGATTCAACGTCCTCCAAACAAGCTTCCGAATAGCTTGCAAAGGGCTGTTCAAAATGAAGGTCGGCGAAAAAGGAGTCGTTTTACGGCACAAGGCGAGAATCGTAGCGAAGTGCTTTACTCAGAAGTATAACACCAAATACAACGAAGTTTTTACTCCGGTGGTAAAGCAAGTGAGCTCCCGAACAATGCTGATGGTCGCCAGCAAAACATTGCCAAGCGCGTCGACGCCAAGACTGCGTATTTAAATGGAGAACTGGAAGGCAGCGTGAAGGATACGCTTCTGCTGACGATAGCACCATGTGTCGTTTAAAGGCTGTACAGACTGAAGCAGTCCACTCGCGTTTGGAAAGGGAAGGTTGAGCAGTCCAAGCTAAATGCGCAGGATGAACGGCAATTTTTGCGTACATCCTTATTTATGTCGATAATATGCTGATCGTTACACAGACCAAGGAGGAGTTCAAGCAAGTCTAAGTCTATCTTGAAGAATCGGAAAGCAAATTTTACCGTCGTATTGGTTACCGTGCCAAATCTCGATGATATCCGTCACTTGCTGAGAATCGAGCGACATAAATTCGGAAGTTCATTCGACAATCCAAAATGGGGAATGCAAAACCATCGAAGACCCCTTTGGATCCGGCCTACTTCCAGCATAAGGAGGAGATAGATCAACTGCCAAACAACAAGGACTATCTGAGTCTGATCGGTGGTCTGTTGTACGCAGGAATGGCATTTCGCACTGAAAATGTGCACAGTGCAGCTCATTTTCATAACCGCGCACACTTGCACTCACACTGAGCAGCATGCAATCCCTGGTTGTACGTACCGGACCTGACTGATTTTCGTAAAGACCCATCAATAATTATGAGATTATCTGTGCTGTGTTTTTAAAGGCAGCGTACGATTCGCCCCCAAAACGACGATTCGACCGCTTGGGAGTGTTGTCGTCGTCGTGATGATGCTTCCCGAAAGCAATGTCAAATTGGGTTTTTAAATTTTGAAAAATATATTGATTTATCGATTTTATAGGAAAGAGCACCTTTTTCTGAGCCACTATGATTTTTTTCAGATTTTAGAACCTTATTTTGGTACCTAAAATCAATTTCAAAGAAATTTTCTGAAATCACCTTTTGACAGCTGGGCAACCGTTTGACAGCTCCGCCCAGTACAAACTGCGACGAGGGGTGATTCGACAAATCGCTTCCATACAAATTTCAAATTGATTTTTAAATAGGTTCCCGGGCTCCAAAATTCATGAAAATTTGGATTTCGGCTCAGTTTGACATGCAGATTCAGAATATCGAATTATCCCAACACCGTTAAAGAAGCCAATTCGTTCGGGGTTTCAAAACATTGGAAAGAAATTCATTATTTTTACAGTCAGATTGAGATTTGCGAGTAAATGAGTGTGATCCGAAGGTATAACTGTTTATTCTGAGCATAACAGTATTTTTTACGGCAGTGAAAACTAATTAGAAGTACGATATTTCTGGATCTGAAAATCGTTCAGGCGAAGTGGATAGCAAATCTAACCTAGAATATCCTACAATTCTAACCTCAACTCCTCACTTGCACAAGCCGGATCTCATTTTTCACGGAAATGGTGGAACAAAATGCCAAACTAATGTACGTGCGACCGAGGGAATTGAAAGTTCTACCATTCCCACTTAAAAAAATTGTCGGATGTGGGTTGTAAGTAGGAAAAATAAAATAATTCCCCCAACAGATTATGTTGATAGGTATGTAAGAAAAGGTAAACATCATCAGTTCGGTAGTTGCGCTACCGAAACAAAGATGGGTAACAGTATGTTTTGTTTTGCCCTTGAAAGCCAATTCAGTATAGAAAAAAAATGAGCTTTGGTAGATAATAAAAGAACATGGTTTTCTGGCGAAGCTAGTTAGGCAAGTATTTCCCTACCGAATACTGTGCTGTAAATCTAGATTGTTTCATTGTTATCTATTAGACGTAGTCCTACGTCAACAACAAACTATTCGTTGTACCAATGAATGAACTTCATTTCCCACGAAGCGGAGAGCAATCATCGTTTTTGCTCTGTTTCGCTCAGCAAAAAAGTGAATGAATTTCAAATGATTGCCGTGGAGCTGTCTGGCGAGAGGGGTTGCATTGCAGATTATTCCAAATCTCCAAACCGCACCAATCTTCGATACTCGATCGACGATGTTGGTGTTGATGGTTAATGATGATCATGATTCCACCACAAGATGTGTTTTGCATCAACACCGCGCCGCGGGCGGAAATGTTTTGTTTTAAAAATCTCGTGCGGAAGTTATAGCATAACAACGCTATGCTATGCTACCGCCAGCCACGCTTATTACATGATTGGTTGGTAGGGAAGGAGAGCATAATTTCTTCTGCTTCATGATTTTCCTTTTGATTTTTTTTCTCGACGTACTTCGCTAGGTCGTTTCGTTTGGGGATTTCACTTTCTGAGCTGCCGCTTTCTTCGGTTAGTTTTTAGGCTTTTTACGAGCCGAATTAATGCTCTGCGCACGCTTTGTTTTTTTTAACTGTAGTCTGTGTAAATGTGTAGGAACACAACTGATTTTTTTCGACGTTGAAGAGGGATCGCCATTCCATGCTGCGCATCGGAGAAGCGATAATCATAAAAGATTCAAATTAGATGCACGTGTTTCCGTGGTTTAGTTTCTCATAAATTATGATCTGACGAATATGAGGGCCAACATAGCCAACGCTTCGCAGTAAGATCATGTGTTTAGCTTCGATTCCTGGTCGGTTTAGGATCTCTTCATGATAGAAATTTCGAAGACTTCCTTGGGCATAGAGTATCTTCTTGCCTGTCATATTTAGTTCTTAAACAGAAATATGTTCCAAATCATCTCTATGTTCATCTGGCAACAACACTCACTGACAGTTACTGCATGTATGGTCAGCCTAGTTTGGCTTCAAAGCGATTCTCATTCTCAACGGCCTAACACTCTACAAACAGGCAGATCTCAAGCCCACACAAATGGCAAACTTAGTTTCGCTTTCCAAGCGAGTTAATTAGCCGTTCAAATCGATTTCTTAGCAGCGTACCTACGTATACCTAAGGCGGGACGGCAAGAACAGCAATTTAGCACTAATTTAGACTAAACCGTCCAAACAGCTACGGTACGCTCGCATCTAGGTGCTCTAGTATGTAGCACCTACGTGTTACCTTCACTATGTACAGATAGCTTCCGTTCATAGTCTAAGATCAAGGCAATATTGAGATTACATATCTAAATAAAAACCATTGATCAACAGATTAGGTGCTTAACTGGAGGATCTTCCATTAAAACGATTCAAATCATGTGATCTGATGAGTCTTGAAAGCTTCGCGATTTCAACAAAACGTGTAAATTACCATACATGTTGTTCCAAGTTTTGGATTGTAGGATCAAAAACTACACTCCAGAACAGTTCATCTTCCAAGAATATAAAATAATAATAATCATTAGTCTTTCAGTAGGTTAGAATGATGCATACAATTCAGAGGGGCCATTGATAGAAGTTGGATACACTTCGTTACAGTTACTAGCGAAAATCACCAATGTAACGGTTGTAGATGTCAAGGACCAAACAGTGCAAATCATTTCTCAAGTAGGTCCAGTAATTTTAGTTTATTGGGCAACGCAACGTTACTCCGAATAGCGAATATGACTACTGTAACAAGTGTAGATATGAAGATCTGGCTCTCGATTTAGTTTGGATGATCTGGAACAGCCCAAATGAACTTTGTAATGGTTATAAGAAAGGCATAGATCGTAATTGGATGTTTGATGTTACTAGGAACTAGGATGTTTCAAACACAATTACTCATATTTTTCCCAAACAGACAGAAAGATTTGCAATACATTTGAGGGTGATTATACACAGCAGAGTTTCATTATGTTAGGTTTTCCGGCAAAAATTTAGTCCAACCCTTTTTTTTTTTCATTTTCAGTCCTGGGCACCCACGGTGGTGCAGAGGGCCGAATTGAACCCGAGCAGAAGGGAATAACAACAGCATAAGAAAATGTGTTATTTTGACAAAATAACTGAGTAATGAAATAAGTTATTTTTATGTTATTAACATAACAAATTATGCTATAAACTTGATTGCCATAAGCGGCAAAATAACAAAAATCATAACAAAAAAATGTTCCTGAAAGACCAATTTGATAGCATGTTTTGTAAGTTCGATAACAACATAATAACAATGAATTCAGGAAATATTGCAATAACATATGTTGTTATTTTAAAGTTATTGATACCAATCCGAAAGCAAAATTAGTTATGATATCAAACTAATAACAAAGTAAATAATAATGCTAGGGTTTTGTACCATTTGGGTAGGTGTACCCATTTTTAGCGCTTGCCGCTGTAACTAAATCAATTTTATACCAAACTAGCTGTACCCGGCAAACTTTGTCTTGCCTACTTCGTTTTTTGACGTTTCAAGTTTCGAACCAAGACCAAGAGTCCACAGTCAAAATGTATGGAAGATCGACTTTCAAAAACTCTCAATTTGTCCATGTTTTATGCCTCATAAACCTTCCTTGGGTGAAAACTAACAGAACAAAACTAAGACGACCCAAATCGGGCCCTCCGTTCGCAAGTTATGCGCGGTCCCACGTATGCCACTACATTTATATATATATACTAGCTGACCCGGCAAACCTTGTATTGCCCTTTTTATTGCTCCAAGAATTGATAGGGGTACTCACTAAACAGATTAAATTGCTGCGTAAGCCATGCTTTTCTGCTTATTTGAAATGCTTCATGATTTTGCGAATAAAATAATCGAAAATTACCTTGGTGATCGCGATGTTTAATTAGTTTAATCAGTTTACGCTGTTAAGTGTATCCCCCTAATATCTCCTGGGATTTTTTCCAAGGCATCATCCAAGAACTCATTCCAGGACTCCACCAGGAATACCTCCATATATTTCTCTAGGGATGCTTCCATGTATGTATAATTTTTTTTAAAGAATTTCTCCGGAGACTTCTCCATGAATTCCTCCAAGAGTAACTGCAGCTATCCTGAAGAAAATCTAAAAAAAAACTCCAGAAAGTTCTCCAAGGATTCCTCTAGGAATACCTCCATGTTTTTTTTCAAGAATTCCTATAGAGATTCTCTTTGGAATTCCGATATTTTTATATTCCTTCAGGAATTCCTATGAGTCTTGGTCAGGGATTCTCTAAGGATTCATCTACGAATTCCTCCATTAATTACTCCGGGGATTCATCTTTTTATTTCTCCAGTCATGACTCCAGGGATTCGCGTTGATTTTTTTCCAGAAATTACTACAGAAATTCTTTCTGGGATTTCTTCAAACACTCCATTAATTTCTCCGAGAATTTATCCAGGAAATCATCCACAGATTCCATCAGATATTCCTCCAGATAAACCTTCAGGAAGAACTGTAAGGATTCCTCCAGAGATTCTTCCAAGAATTACTCCAGGAACTTTTGCAGAAAATCCTGGAGGAAGTCTTGAATGAATCTCAAAAGGATTTCTTGGTGGAATATCGTGAGAAATTGCGGGACAAATCTTTGGAGGAACTCCTGGACGAATATAATGGGAAATTGTGAAGAAATCTCTTCGGTATTCCCAGAAAAACTATATAGAAATTCATGGAGTATTTTGTGGAAGAAGACCTCGGCAAATTCCTGGAGAAATCTCCAGATTAATTCCTTAATAAATCCTGGATGAATTTTGGAGGTTTCCTTGCGAGATTCCCTGAAGGATTTTATGGAGCAATCCCTAGGGCAATCTCTGAAAGAGTCTCTAGATAAGTTCCTGAATAAACTCCCGTTGGAACCCCTAGAGAAATTTCTGGAGAAATCTCTGATTTTTTTTGGAGGAATCCCTGATGGCATTCCTGGTGAAATCTATGAAAAAAAAAATCCTGGAGGAATCCATGAAGAAATACCTGAAGGCCTGAAGGAATATTTAGAGTAATTCCTGAAGAAAACCTAGGAGGAATTCCTAGAGGATTCTCTGGAGTGATCCCTAGAGCATGGTTTCGCAAACTGTGGGACGCGACCCCCCAGGGGGGGTCGCTGGCCTTCATCCAGGGGGTCGCGAGGGACAGTTGAATATTTTACTGTAACAGACAACATATGAGAGAATTTCTGTGGTGGTACGTTTGCTGGCCAAAGGGGGTCGCGCATCTGAAAATCGGGGAACCTATGCCCTAGAGGATTTTCTGATGCAATCTTTAGATGAATTCCTGGATGATTCACTGTAGTGATCCTTGGAGAAATCCTTGGTGGGAAAAAGGGTGAAATTCCTGAAGGAATCCCTGGAGAAGTTTTTTGGTAGCATCCCTAGAGGATTTATTAGAGGAATGCCAGAACTCCTGAAAAAAAATCCTAGAGGAACTGCTAGAGGAAACCTGAATTCTGAAAATAAAACTTCAGAAATCGCTATAGGAATTTCTGGAAGAATGCTTTGAAGATTCTCTTGATGATTTCCAGGTGGAATCCTGAAAACTACAATATCAATATCTTTTAAACGCAAAACAGAAACCAAAAATCATCCGATTGGTTCAAAAGTTACACTTTTTGAAAAAAAGAGTTTTGAACAAAATTGATTTTTAACACCCTATCATAAAAGTGGTCTCCTTTATGTCGATAAAGAACTAACTACAATCCCACCAAGTGTTACGACAATATGAGTTGAATTACTGTCGGAATACGTTATACACGATGTCAAATCAACTGCATCGGTCGAAAGACAACACAAAAATTGAGGTGGGTGTCAAGCGGGAGGTAGGTTTGTGTAGAGTTATTTTTTTCGCGTACCGTAAACCGGGGTCAAATTGATATCCAGGTCGAAACTGATCAGACGGTCTTTTGTTAGAAAATGCCCACTTTTAATAATTTCCTTACGAATATCATTTAGTATCAGATTTCAACAGCACGATACTTGAAAGGTTACTTTTCAAAGTATGGTTAATCCAACTGAAAAACGTCTGATCAATTTCGACCCAGAGACCAATTTGACCCCGGTTTACGGTACCACATATTGCGAAGAACTGACATGCTTTTGCAGTGCAAATGCTCAAAACTTGGTAGTGAATAAATATGGAAATTCGCGATTGAAATCATCAACATTTTGACCATTTTTAGAGCAATTTGAGCCACGTTAAAATTTCATCATGGTGCATTTACCTGCATTATTTCCATCGACTGTGGAATCTATATAGATAGATTGGCACATGATGAGTTACGTACAGTATCTAACCCTATACAAAAATTCAAATCAATTGGTTTGAAATTGACTTAGTTATAGCATCAAGTGCCCAAAATAGGTACACCTGCCCAAATGGTACAAGGCCTTATATGAATAACAAAACAAGCGATTAGATCACATTAAAAATCATTGCTAGTTATGATATAACATCAATTGAAAATTACACAACGAAAAATACAAGATGAAAATAGTAGTTTACGCAACAAGGTGCAGAATGAAGATTTTTACAGCACGAGTTGTACACTTATCCAACGAGGCTTGCCGAGTTGGATAAGTACGACGAGTGCTGTAAAAATCGAGTTCTGCACCGAGATGCGTACAACGTTTTTTGCAATTTCATAAATTACCACTTGAGGATAGTTTTCAACAAAACTTTTACATCAAACTGCACACTGATGTTCATAGCCATGTTTAAGAAAGTCTGATCATAGCAGGTTATACTGTTCAGTTGTCACAATTTTTCAAACCTGCGTCCAGAAAGCATCAAGAAGTTGATCAAAACTGAAAACAGTACTGTAATGGTTCATTACGCAACGCAAATCAGTGCTGTAATGAACCATTACAGCACTGATAATTTAGTGTAGGAAAGTAGGCCTTTTCCTGTCAGATTTGCGTGAGGTAAAACAGCCTATTACGATGAGAAATTGCAAAAAATATCTAATAATACAAGATTTACAAAGCATGCCTTGTTGACTGTGCCTTACCCTCAAAAACGATACGAATGCATTGGGAGGGGGAGTTGGTCAACTAACAAATTTCTAAAGAGACCGTTAAATTGGTGTACGTTTGGAATTATTAGTATAACGTCTGATTGTCTGTGCTAGCAGGCTACCGTTGTAATAAAATCACAATTACAAATATAGTAAATGAACAACTGTTGCACACTTTAAAATCTCACCAATTGCTACACCTCATAACAAAAGCATATAGAGTGTGGAACAAAATTGGCAAGTTTTTAAGGTGTGCATGGCAATTTGCCCTACAATTACAAAATATTAAAAATAAATAAAAAACGAAATAAAAAATAAATATGAGTCTAAGTATTTGTGATGAACTACAAACTCACTATTGAATTTCTCAGCAATAGTTACGAATATACGTAACTAATTACTAGAAAAGGAACATAAAACAGGTCATAATTATCGAAGTGTTTATAAAACAATAAACTGAAAAGCTCGTTCAGTCCCGAATAGAGGTACTAATCAGATCATGCACACAGTATGCTGTAAACAATGTGCTGTAGTTTTAATTTCAAAACTTGTTATTGTTGTGCTATTGTTTATTAAATATTTCTATACTCTCAATACTATGATACTAAATAACTAAATTTGTTCCATAACAAATCATATGATTACAATATTATTTTATGAATGTATATCAAAAGCTTGATCATAACAAAATAAGATTGTCAAACATAACATGTTATGAAAAACTAATGCCTTGATAAGTTAAAAATAACAAAACAAGATATAAAAACAGATTATATGATTTGATAGTTATTAGTTTGATATTCCCCTCTGCTCGGGAAAGATCTCCATCCCGGGCGATTGCCAGTCATCGCCTTGACCTGTGGCCAGGTCAAATTTCTGTCGCCTTGCAGCCGTTGCGTGTTCTCCACTGATACACACCAGGTTTCACTGGCGTATAGCAGCACAGATTCCACGTTGCAGTTGAAAATGCGGATTTTTGTGCGTCGACTAATCTGATTTTTTTTTCAAACATTTCGTAAACTCGCAAAAACAGGCATCGCCTTCTTGATCCGTGCACCTATGTCGATCTTGGTGCCGCCATCGGCCGCCATTTTGCTACCAAGACATTGGAAGCTTTCAACATTATCCACTGATTGCCCAGCTACCATAAAACTGGAAGGGTTGGCCTTGTTTACATCCAAAGATTTGGTCTCGTTGACGTTGATGGTAAGACCTGCCGCTGAGGAGCGATTGGTAAGATCATCGAGCTTGCTCTGCATATCAGAGCGCCGTTGAGCTAGGAGATCAACGTCATCAGCCAGTTCGTAGTCATTTGGGTGCTCCATGGTTATAGGCTGCCACAGCAATCCACGATTTGGTTCACGGTCAATCGCACCTACCAGGATCTCGTCGATTACAATAGTATACATTCTTGTCTCACTCCAGCAACGACCCAGATGGGATTGGATAAAATACCGTTGTGCAGTACTCTGCACGAAAATGCTCTGTACTGTGCTTCAATGAGGCCGATGATTTTCTCAGGGAGACCCTTGCGCCTGAGGGCTTCCCACATGTTTCCGTGATTGAGACGGCCGAAAGCTTTTTCGTAATCAATGAACACCTTGGGAACCTTGGGACTTTTGGAATTCATTGATTTGCTCCAGAATAATACGGAGCGTGACGATATGGTCCACACAGGATCGTCCGGCACGAAATCCTGCTTGCTGCCGTCGCAGAGTTGCGGCGATCTTCTCCTGTATCCGGTTAAGGATCACTTTACAGAGGACTTTGAGAACGATACACAGTTACATGATGCCCCGCCAATTATCGCAAACAGTCAGAACACCCTTCTTGGGTACCTTCACTAAGACGCCTTGCATCCAGTCGGCCGGAAATGTCGCGGTTTCCCATATGATGCAGAATAATTGATGCAGTAGTTTTGCGGATACTATGGAGTCAGCTTTGAGCATCTTTGCTGATATGCGATCGACCCCTGGGGCCCTGTTCGATTTCATGCTACGGATGTCTGTTTATAATCACCTGCACTGATGAAGCTTCGGTGTTGACACGGGTAATGCTTCGAACCCTTGGCGGATTATGCTGAGGTATTGATGGCGTGGCCGACACTTGAAAAAGGTTCCCAAAGTGCTCGAACCTGCGTTTCAACTGGTCAGCCGGGTCGTTCAGTAACTGTCCAGACGTGTCTCTCACAGGCATGGTAGCATTCATCTTGGTCCCACTAAGGCGACGTGAAACATCGTAGAGGAGACAGATGTCGCCGGTGTTTGCGGCTTTCTCACCTTCGTCGACAGGGAGTCCGCCCACGCTCTTTTGTTCCGTCTACGTGAGCGTTTCACTTCCTTCTCAAGAGCCAAATAGCGCTGACGGGCTACGGCTTTGGCTCCTCGTGTTTTCGCTCGCTCTATCGCGGCTTTGGCGTTCCTTCGCTCCTCTATCTTCCTCCAGGTATCATCTGTAATCCACTGCTTTCTCCGGGTACGTATCTCACCCAAATTATTCTCGCCGGTGGCGATGAAGGCGTTCTTGATGGCCCTCCAATGATCTTCACGCTTCGACCTTCTGGAATATCCGCAGCACGGATTCTCTGTAGAATGGTGCATTATGTACCTCTTCACTGTACCTTGCGCTGTTCTGCAGTCCTACCCCGAGTATGCGTATCTGCCGTACGCATCATCTTCTTTGCGTATACTGCTGATTGACAGTTCTCGACATGTACTTCAGTTTCTATCTAGACTATCGAACGGGCTAGTTTTATAATGCGTTTGTTTTAACTGTTCAATAAATAAAGTGTCCGTATTTTTATAACGTGATTTCGCGAGTTCCGTTGTTTTTCCACCCGATTTCTCCTCCTGTCGATGGATCCTAGCAAAGCGCAGTTGGTTCTCGTCGATTAGGAGATGATGGTCGGACTCAAAGTCGGCGCTACATTTGTTTCGCATATCAAGAAGGTTCCGTCTCCATTTTCGGCTGTTGCAGATGTGGTCGATTTGATTTTCTCAAGCTTCATACGGCATGCCTCATTGGCTAGTTGAGCCAGTTTACCCTGCTGGGCTCGAGTTAATACATTCCAAGTTCCAATTCTTGTCCGTTGTTTTTAGTTAAAAATCGTTACTGTTGAATCAGTTAGTAATCTTTCATTTTCGGTTTCTGTAACGGTTTTTGGGTTTTGGGAACAGTTGGTTGTTGGCTTATGGTCCCCTATCCATCGTGGAGGGGCTGCCATCTTAGGTATAGCTTCCGGTGGAGGAGCATTTCATACTCAGCCGCTGGATACCAGAACAGACGCTGTTTGAGCCGCACCTCCTCGGTGAACAGACCCTTGAGATGTACCTCCTCAATCTAGCTGACGTCAGTGTCGTATTCGAATATTATTATTTTATATTTACAAAAACAGTACTCTAATTAAAATTCAAATTCAACGTCGACCGTTCTTCGCAACACTAGTCATATCACTGAATCAAAATTTCTGTCGAGCCGTTCGCTTCTTTTTCTTTCTTCGCCTTCATTTCAGCATCTGTCATCAATACACACTCAATGTAAACTCCGTAAAAGTGATTCAATTTTACTCATTTACTCTTCGCCTCGTATTCACTACAGTCAGAAGGACAACAGTGCCCAGGCTGCACTACCAGCTAAGCACACAACTCTTACCTGGAGGTTTTTGTCATAGCTTGACCCGTGGAAGCATGAGGTAGGAACTTGTGAGGACCAGAGCTATGTTGAACGCTCGCCTTCTCGTCTCACCGTTTTGCAGCCATCCCCTTGAGAAATGGTGAACATTTAAAATAAACATTTCGAAATCAACTTCTCGAAAGACATTTACAATTCACAGAATTGTTGACAACCTGGAGTTCGGAACTAACACTAAAAAACTAACACAACGTGTGAAAACAACTGCGGTCTTCGGAGGTCTGTTTCCTCGTGAAGTTTTCTATAGAAATGTTGCATCGACTTATTTTTAGGGATGAAGAGCGATGACCCCAAAAGATTTTTCTTTGAAGAAGTAAATTTTCTCCATAGTGAATCGTATGAAAAACTAAGAATGGCGGGAGCTCTCGATCGATCTGAAATTTTGCAAAGTTGATATGGGACCAAAATAGAACTCAAAAAGTATGTACAGCTCGAATAAAAAATACAGTAGAAACCCGAACGTTGTATTGTAACAGTACTATTTAGAAGCATTTGTTTACAATGGACACCTCTGTAAAAATAAAAATACAAAAACAATAGAATGTAATGTAGACACCATACAGTGAATTGTAAATAAGAGTTATACCACAGAGAACAGACGTCTATCTTTGATTTCTGCCGTGTGTAAAACTTTGTAACGGTCATTTCAGAGTATGTCGTTATGCTCCCGTTGCGTGGCACCAGCGTCCCATCACTTACATTGTTGTGTTGTCATTTTTGTTTCCAGTGCTCGCCGTTTTTGGCCGTTTGGCGCTCTTGTCGCTTTGTGGGCTAGTGTATTTTAACGATGAACACTGCCATCGTGGGGTCAAATCGACTTTATATGTGGGGCAGTCTCCGTTGATGGCGTTGAGGTATATTTAAATGCTTTACACACGATTTTGACGTATTTTTGTTCGAGCTTCCGTAACAATACAAAAATATTTTTCTCCATATATTTTTTTTTTTGCAAAACCATTATTGTAAATTAATTGTTCTAAATACTGATACGTGGGTTTTAATATTCCGTGCATTCTATGGTACAGGTATGGTTTCAAACCGTAAATATATTGTTTTTAATTGTAATTTAACTACTGGCAACACATTTAATCAAATGGTTTTGGAATGGTACTCTTTTGTTATGTTGTATTGTTTTACATTACATAAACCATATTGTTATATTATCTTGTCATTTTCCTCCTGTTAAGGGCATCTTAGGCTTACTAGCCTTATTAGAATGCGCTCTGAGAATTCTCCAGAGCGTTTTGGATAACCCTTCATATATAGGATCGCTCTCGTCTAAGTCTGAGTAGTCTCTGATTGCATCAACAGTTGAAGCTTAGGCTCCCATCCCATGAAACATTAGATGTGAGCAAGTTACAATTGAAATTTCAGCTCAATCGGAGCATTGGTTACGGAAATAGAACAAACATTTCAATTCGTCAGCCTTGTGTGGAAAGTCGAAAAATTTCCGCTCTACTGTATTTATTTTCCTTCATGTTTTCGAACTCAGGGCATGATTCTACACTAAAAATGATCGTCAGCTTACCGAGTTCAAAAATGTTGTTACCTAGTGTATATTAAGAGCAAAGAAAACATGACATCGGTCTAGAATCCCTAATATAATAAAAACCAACCTAGTTTATCAGTTCAATGACCTATCGGAGAGATAAAGATGACCATCAAGGTAGCCGATGGGCGACAAACCGGTCCTTCACTGCTCCCATACGCAGAGGGCCAAAGTGAAAGTGGTTTTGGCCGAACCTTTCCAAAGCTCCAGGGTATTGCTTCGGCGAACCCAGCCAATATATGTTGCTAATACATTCAAAGGCTACGTTTAGTGAGTAACTCAGATAAAGGTCGCTGTGGGGATTTTAGCCGTTGCTGACTAGGCACCACTTTTTTTTCTAAACTGACCGAATTACTGGCAAAGGCAGTGAGATAAGATAACACTTTATATCGGTTTCCGTCGAAGGCGGTTTTGTCGTTGTAGCATTTCTTCTCCCGCCCTGCCGTGGCGTGGGTTACCACCGGCGGCGATGACGGTGAGTAATCCACCGAGTTCCAAAAATGGCCGTATCGTGTAGTCGCATTATTCATACGGAGCGCGCGCGTGAATCGATCAAACCTTGTGTCATCAATTAGCGTGTCCCACCGATGCATGATGGTTGTCATCATCGCTTGGGGTATTCTGCGTGGGACGACCTCCGCTCCGACAGAGTGATGACGAAATATCTTGAACCACTCCCTTGAACACACTTGGAGGTACTCAGCGACATCAATGAACAGAATAACGAGGGTTGAACAACAGATAACTTCGTCATTTGTCAAACCAAAAGTTGGAATTTGTTGGTTTTACCGAGTCCTCAAAACTTGCCAAGTTACGGAATCATCAGTTTGATCCTTCTCGGAAATCCATAAGCCGAAAAAGCTGTCTGTAAGTATAAGTCAGGCTCAGTAGCCGAGAGCGGTACTTAAAAGGTAAACTACCGCAATAAAATGCTTACAATAATAATACCAGGCCCCTGGCATCAATGAAATATATCGTAGCCAACATCTAACTGCCTTTTACTCATATTTGTACCTTGATTCGTACAAAATTGAAATGAGCGTGTAATCAACAAACGCAGCTTTTGTTTGATGTTGTGAGCCACACACGAAATCACATTGACAATGCGTGTTTGTTGGGTTGCTTTATTCAACTAATCGCATGCTCCTCTTACCGTACATTAATAATAAAGCGAGTTTGAAGTGTTTTGTAATCATAACAGGTGGAAAAAATGATTCCAAAAACTGATCAACAAACCAAAATAAACGTAAAACAAAAAATTGTTGATGTTTTGGCATTTGACAGTGGGCGCTATTTATTAGCGCCCAGGACATCCTGTCTACCATGTTTCCAATGCATTGATATAGGCCGTGTCAGGGGCCTGAATAATACACAATACCATTCATGGCACACTTCGATGGCGCTGGAGATCTCTCATTGAGGCGCTTGCGTAATCCCTATACGACAGAGGTGTTCACTCCTAGGTACGACTGTGTATAGCGGAGATCGTGGTAGCACGCGTCATCTAAAATCCACATATATTCAACCGATTCCCCCCTATACGGTAGAAACAGAGGGATGTATACTGCTGATTGACCCGTAGCGTCAGTCATTATTCATCATAACTACGCAGAGTTCGTGCGCATAGTAAAACAGCTGGAAAAAATGTAAACAAACTAATTCGCGATCGAGCGGTAGTTGAAAACACGCGCGCGCTCTAGGTATGCTCTTATGATCACCGGAAATTATCAAACGGATCCTCCGTAGCGTGATCGAGCACATGCGGTGGCGGGAGAGGTGAAGACTCAGCTGTGCCACATGGAAAGTGAATTTCGGTGCAAAACAGGGGGATAGATAGGTTCCTACGTGCTTCGCACATTCATTGAGCGAGCACTGGAATGTTGATAGACTAGCTACCTAGCTAGCCATACAGCAATGCTGTTTGTTTGCATGCGCTTTATCGCTCTCATTTTATAACACATATCTAGGTGAATACTTTTGCCGATTGAAGATTGCAGGTGCCATAATTGATTGTGTCTTCTGTGGGTGCCGTGCGATTGATGACACGACGATAAGAACTTGGCTGGGAAAAGTCCGGCTTGTTGACGTTTCTGTAGCAATGCTTTTCTTGTTTGCTTCTTTACACTAAATATTAACTATTCTAAAAACAGATTTTCACAAAAATTCAGATTGTCACCAAACTGTTCA
The DNA here is from genome assembly GCF_035046485.1 of Aedes albopictus. Lineage (NCBI taxonomy): Eukaryota > Metazoa > Arthropoda > Insecta > Diptera > Culicidae > Aedes > Aedes albopictus. The sequence goes on from NC_085136.1 coordinate 109,722,274, forward strand.
GTAAAGATATTCCGATCATTTCATCAAGATTCCTAAATACATATGATCGAACTTGGTGTTGGGCCCTCCTAAGTATAGGCACTATATCGGCCTTTTAAAGAAAGTTTGATCTCTGCCCAGCAACTCCTAGGTACCCCTACCTTCAAATGGCCGGAATGCGTGCAACCTTAGGGATGATCGGGTAACCAACCCCAGTGGGAACTTTGGTCGTATGCTGAAAGAGAAGGGGCGTCTTTTCTCCAGGAGAAGCGGCTCACAACAGCGTCTGATCCCCATTTTAAGAGTGGCTGATCAACGTCCGAGTGCCAGAGAAGGACTCTAGGCTCAACTGTGCACTATGGTCCTCCGGAAGGTATGAGGTTGAGGTCAGGCCCTATAAGCCAGCCAAAAAAAAACAATGTAACGGAATCTCGGCAACAGAATAATACGAACCGAGACCAACAGCAACGACCCCAGCGAACAAAAAGGACTTGAGATTGGAAACTCGGTACGTGGAACTGCAAACCTCTCAACTTCATTCGGCATCGTAGCGCTGCAGGATCCATGGTGAGAACGTTTAGAGGTAATCATACCATCTACCAGAGTCACGGCAACACACGTGTGCTAGGAACAGCTCTTATTATGATGGGCGACATGCAGAGGCACGTGATCGGTTGATAGTCGATCGACGAAAGAATGTGCGTGCATGTTGAAGATCAAGGGCCAATTCTTCAACATCAGCATAATAAACGTGCACACTGCATAGCCCTCACTCCGGAAGCACTGATGATGACAAAGGCGCATTTTACGCGCAGCTTGAACGCGAGTACGATCGCTGCTCAACCCAGACGTCAAGATCATCATAGGAGACCTTAACGCTCAGATAGGCCAGAAGGAGGAATGCAGGCCAACGATTGGAAAGTTCAGCGCCCACCAGCTGACGAACGAAAACGGCCTACGACTCACTGATTTCGCCGCCTCCAAAAACATGGCCATACGTAGCACCTTTTTCCAACACATCAGATCACCACAGCAGACGGAATCGCAAATCGACCACGTTCTGATTGACGGACGGCATTCTCCGACATTATCGACGTCAGAACCTATTGTGGCGCTAACATTGTCTCTGGCCAATATCTGGTGGATGGTCAAACTGTGCCCAAAACTTTCCGTCATCAATAATGTACGGTACCGGCGACCTCCACGGTACAACCTTGGGCGACTGAAGCAACTGGATGTCGTCTCAGCATACGCGCAGAATCTTGAGGCAGCATTGCCAAAAGAGGCGATCTCGATATGGCATCTCTAGAGGACTGCTGCAATACAGTAAAAGCAACCATCAACGACGCCGCCGAAAGCACGAGGTACGGGGAAAAGTTCGACAAGGAGTGTAGAGCAATTTTGGAGGAGAAGAACGCAGCAAGGGCGGCAATGCTGCAGCAAGGAAACCGACAGAACGTGGATTGTTACAAACAGAAGCGGAAACAGCAGACCCGCCTCTTTCGTTAGAAAAAGCGTCGCCTGGAAGAAGCGGAGTGCGAGAAAATGGAACTGTTGTGCCGTTCCCAAGAAACACGGAAGTTCTACCAGAAGTTCAACTCATCCCGCAACGGATTCGTGCCGCGAGCCGAAATATCCAGGGATAAGGACGGAGGCGTTTTGACGAACGGCGTGAGGTGATCGAAAGATGGAAGCAGCACTTCGATAAGCACCTGAATGATGTGGAGGACGTAGGCACAGGAGACAACGACAACGGAGGAAACGATTACGCCAATGCAGCAGAGCTCGGCGATGAGTCAACTCCAACGTTGAGGGAAGTTAAGGATGCCATTCACCAGTTCAAAATCAACAAAGCAACTGGTAAGGATGTTATCGCAGCTGAACTCATCAACATGGGCCCAGAAAAGTTGGCCATCTGTCTGCATTGGCTGATAGTCAGGATCTGGGAAACCGAACAGCTACCGAAGGAGTGGAAGGAAGGGGTAATCTGCCCCATTCACAAGAAAGGTGACCATTTAGAATGTGTGAACTTCAGAGCGATCTCCATTTTGAATGCTGCCTACAAAGTGCTATTCCAGATCATCTTCCGTCGTCTGTCACCTAAAACGAATGAGTTCGTGGGAAGTTATCAAGCTTCATCGACGGCCGGTCAACAACGGACCAGATCTTCACCGTACGGCAAATCCTCCAGAAATGTCGTGAATACAAGGTCCCAACGTATCACCTGTTCATCGACTTTAAAGCGGCATACGATAGTATCGACCGCGCTGAGCTATAGAGAATCATGAACGAAAACGGCTTTCCTGGGAAGCTGACTAGACTGATTAAAGCAACGATGGACGCAAAACAGCGTAAGGGTTTCGGATGAACTATCCAGTTCATTCGAATCTCACCGAGGACTGCGACATGGTGCCGGACTCTCATGCCTACTTTTCAACATCGCTCTGGAGGATGTGATGCGACGAGCCGGGCTCAACAGCCGGGGAACGATTTTCACAAAATCCGGTCAATTTGTGTACTTTGCGGATGACGTGGACATTGTCGCCAGAACATTTGGAATCGTGGCAGAGCTGTTCACCCACCTGAAATGCGAAGCAGCACTAATGAATCCACCATGCGATGATGGTGCCTTTCTTGTACCTTAGTTGGGATACGACTTAGATGATTTTGCTTCAGAATGGTGGATTTGCGTCTTTTCGGGGAATCGAAAACACTGGTTTATTCAAGGATCCAATCGGTCAAGGCCACACTTATATGAAAAACAAAAATTTCGGTAAATGCAAAGTCTTACCTCCTAAGTCAGTAAGTTATGGACTCCCAGAAGCTACGTTCAAAATTTGAGCAAAATCGGTTGAGCCTAAGGGGGCGCTCAAAACGCTTGAAGTTTGTATGGGAAAACTTGGCCAAATGTATGCAGAAATTTTAAGTTTCCGAATTTTGCCACTAGGTGGCGCTGTAAGCATTCAATAACACTAGTTTACAGCATTTTTGAACTCGGTAAGCTGATGATCGTTTTTGGTGTAGAATCATGCCCTGAGTTCGAAAACGCGAAGGAAAAAAAAATACAGTAGAGCGGAATTTTTTTCGACTTTCCATACAAGTTTAATGATTTGAAATCGATTTTTGTTCTATTTTTAAGCAAAGTCGCTCAATTCACACATCTCATTCTCCGTAATCAATGTTCCGATTGAACTGATATTTTACTGTATCTCGCCTACATATGAAATGTCAAAAAAACGTCGAGAAAGAATTTTTAAATTGATTTTTCTTTTTGTTAGAGATATAGGGGAATCAACGTATTTTGGACACTTCCATTTGTTTTTGCCGTAAGTGTCCAAAAAATATTGGCTCGTTGCTGTGTCCAAAATCTGGCCAAACATGTCTAAAGGTCCAATCTGCAGAAGAGAGGCTCTCTTTGGTTTCCCTCTCTTTCGTTAATATCTCAGCTGTTTATTTGTATTTTGATTGCCTCCTTGCATTGAACGATGGTCAAAACAATCGTCTTTTGTTTTGTACTGCAAAAATTGTTGAAAAGTGTACCATTACATTGCAATAATTGAAAGAGAAAGTAAACAAAGAGAGCCTCTCAAATGCAGATAGGACCTATTGAAATGTTTGGCCTGAAATATTTTGATTCCTCTAGGAGGTGTGATAAGGTGAAAAAAAATGATTTAAATTGGTACAGGACAACACGCGACTCGTTTCATGACTTTTTTAAACACAGCCAGTCCAAGCCATTGAGCCTGATAAGAAAATCACTTCAAATATTTGCATAGAGCCAACAATAGTTAAGTTAATCTGAGCGGGTTTATGGTTACTTGATACATTTGCACATTTGCTTTTTCTAGTGCTTTAACTAGTTTTGCTCTACGAGCTCTCGAGAAGTACTTTTATCAATTTTAGACTTTGGCACTCCTAGCATTTACTGCGTTTACGTTAGTCTGATAGTTTTCTCGTGGGTTGTCCGTCAAAACTCTGTCAACGCAAACGTTGTTCATGGGCCTTTAGAGTTCAAGTGCACATTACATAGGGTCAGGGACCATTTGGGCAGGAACACCTATTTTGGGCACTTGCTGCTATAACTCAGTCAAGTTTAAACCGATTGGCTTGATTTTTGAGATACGATCAGATACGCACAGTATCTAGCCATGCGAAGTCACACGCAGAAAAAACTATGTTTAAATCAAAAATATTTGAGGTTAATTCAAATAAATTGACAATTTGTTCAGGTCACAAAAATAAAACTGTTTGGAGCAAATTGAACGTCACATTTGAAGCAAATGCAATACATGTTTGAAACAAAAATGCATCTTCTGACAGATTATGTTAGAAATAATGTAAATATTTTTGTTTTTTAGGGCAGGTCGGCCCTACGGAAATATTTGTTTTCCTATTATACTTATAAAGTCATTTCCATCGCAGGAAAAAATCCACCTCCCGGTTGTTTCAACGCCAACATCAACTATTAGATAACATACGCTCCCGAAAACAACGGGATTTCGTGGAGACTTTCGGTGAACCTTGCCTTTTTTGCAGGTGAAAATCTTGTTTGATGTTGCAGCTGGAACTTGTGAGTTTTGTTTATGTTCTCGATGGCGGAACAGGGGACTCCTCAATGGGTATTGTCGAAATAAATGTGTAATTGAGTTAGTTTTGAAAATTAAAATTTTAGTTTTAAACATTTTAACAGTTTACCGAATAAACATGAATATTTTTGTTTCGAACGAACGAAATTCGTCTCCGTGCAAGCGGTTTGAAATTGACTGAGTAATAGCAACATGTTACATCCTGGATTTTGGGGTGGCCGTGACACATCTTTGTGTATTTAAACTCCCCGGAGTAAACAAGAACACATTAAAATGTAGTCTTTATTTAAACTTAAATATGTACTACATTACAAAGACTACAAAGACGTGATATGTTTACAGCACGGCGGTTGCAAAACTTCTAATTCTAATTGACTGCTTTGTACATCAACAGAAAGGCAGACTCGTTGCCCTCGGTTAGCGAGCAGTATAGAGAGAGACTGCTGAACAGCTGCTGAAGTGCTCCTGCCTAAATGGTCCCAGACCCTAGGTACATTAAGTACTAAATTGCGAGATAGGTAGGATATTTCGGTTCTGAGTTCAATTTTAGCCAACGCCTACTTCAAGGTTATTCAGCTGACGAGGTGTTACAATCGCAGCCGTCGAGTTCTGGTCAAAGCATTCGGTTATGGTTTTCAGCACCACGCGAGCACTATTCTCAGCGCCAAACACGACTTTTGGTTCGTCATTCATTTGGAGGGAACTTGGAATGCACACATCGGCACCAACATTTCAAAAGGGCGTAACTGCTTTTGCAACCAATGCCTTCTCACAGAGCTGTGGGTCGTATTTCATTCATCTCACGCAATTCACATCCATTAATCGAAAGAGGAGGATTTTATCTTTCTGTTTGTGCTAGTGGATTGCTCGAGAGGGATGGGATACGCTCCACAGCTTTGTGAGAAGGCATTGGTTGTAAATGCAGTTACGCCCTTTTGAAATGTTGGTGCCGACATATGTGTCGTTTGTTCTGGACGTTTCTCGCTCTCAAATATAGTCGCTAGAATTTTATGGGTGTGGGATTGCATACGCCTTACGTTCGAGATTTTGCTTGCGGTGACAAACCGGCGGTGCGGTGTATGCAGCAATAATGGCTGTTGTAAATATATGCGTGGTTCGTTGTTTCAATAGAAATACACTAGAACGCCAATGGCGCTGTACTCAGTTTTCCTATTTAATTATTTTAATAACTTTAGTTGTAATAATTGATTATGTTTAAGTGCCCATCTTGTAGAGGACCTTTTGTTTTGGTAAACAAAATTTATTTGACACTTATAGTACCGCTACTGACTCTGTAAGGGCGAGGCAAACTAGATGTTAGTCACACGAACAGTCGCGACATTGGATTTCTGTGGCTGGTTATTCTAATGTTGTTTCACACCTTTGGTAAACCCCGCCGAGATAAATTGTTGCACTCGGCAATCGATCTTAGCAAGCCGATCACTGACAGGCATGATGCAGCTTTGAATATACATATGTGTACGTACTCATTCCACTCGGCAAGACACGTTTTTGTAGATGTTTAAACTCAAACGATATAACATTTGAATTGCTTTCTATGCAGTCAAAGGTGGCATTTATCATTTTTTCAATATCTTGTGTATTAAAATCAAAGTTGTTTTTATTAGCATTGATATTGATGGTCAGCTTATTACTTGTCAAAACCTTACCACTTTTCGTTACTTGCTTGATTTTGAATTTTGTAGTTGTCGAAGGATGTCATCCATCGTCAAAATATTTCCTAACTGGAAAAACGAAGATAACATTTTTAACTAACACAAAAACTAACGGCCTCTTTGGGACTCCATTGAGCGATCTGACGACGAAAGCACAGACAAACAGACGTAACACTTGCGAAATTTCCATCGACAACGCTTTTAACGATCATTTTAAATTTTCATAGTTGTGGCTTTCACAACCAGAGGCGCGCGCATCGTTTTTCTATACGTTTGACATTTCACACTAGCGCTTTCTGTTGACGATATTGCACAACACAGTGATATGTGAAACTTTTCCACTAGTGTGAACTGGGCGATGTATTTCCATGAAAATCGTTCAAGGTGTTACGTCTGTTTGTCTGTGACGAAAGTGTCACTTTTGTTGATTTTTGTCACCTGCACGGTTGCCGGTTGCCATGAAAACTTTCGGCTTCGATTAATCAGCGCTTGTCATCGGCTCTTGCTTTCAATCATAGCGCGATACCCGCCTGCTAATCTTATCTACTGGGCGTCTGAATTTGTACCGTTGTTTGCAGAGATGATGCTCTTTTTTTCTGTTCGTCAGCTGATAAATTCCAAATTAGATAACGATATCGAACGTGAAACATTAGGAAACTCACCAGCTGCACCAGTTTCAAAATCCCCGGGATGGACTGGAAGTACTGAAAGTTGAACTTTATCCAGTTCAGGCTGTTATCCGGTTTGGCTTGCCCGTGCTGGGCCGCATTAGGCGGCGCTGCCTGTGACTGATCCACCGTTACCACCGTTTCGGTCATCATGGCTGGCTACGATTCTACGCGGTTGCGGTGGCGGCAGCGGCTGCTTCAATACACTTATTGGAAACTTTCTCTTCCCGAGACTTCAAACCTAAATACACTTCGCCGCTCCTACGGTGCCTAGAGTGTGACACTTTTGCACCGCACACCACACTCAAAACAAAACGGGAATCTTGCGATCTCTCTCGCTGCCTGTTCCACCGTGCACCACCTAAACACTGCCCAAATGCGCACACCTATACCGTTTTGTACGCGTCTCTACTCTTCGGAGATCTTCCGCCAGCCTGCTGAGCGATCTATTTTTGAAGCGCAGTTTTCTTAACCGTGTGTACGCACCCTGCTATCGTGAAGAATTTTGTCACGCTCCCTTTGTACTTCACTGCAAGAATTCCGTTATCACAGACCCCTTTAACTGCGTATTAAAATGCGAACTCGATGGTTTTTAATTGCTTCGATTAAATATGCATTTTCACCTGGCACGCTTTTCTGCTTCCACTAAAATACCACCACCTTCCACAAAATAACAAACAGGTGTGTTGTGGTTGCACACTGCACTGCCCTGCCCTACTGCTGCGGCGGTGACTTGATTGTAGCGTAGAAGACCTGTTTATCTTCTGTCTCGTTCTTTCGTTTTCTCCTGATGTGGCGGCGCGCGTTGGTTGCAGTGTGTTCCCTCTGGAAACTGCTTGTTCCGTCCTCTCACGTGTACAACCTGGCGGCGACTTGTACGACTGTGCGCTGGGACCGTTCACTCCATACTGACTTGGTGACCGCACGCGCAGTTTGACGAGGCCCACAATCCATGTTTCTGCGTACCCGGGCCCATCTCTGAGGTAGGGTTCATTCAGAGTGTTGATTCTCTCTCTGTGAGAGTGTGCCATTCATTTGAAGCTCTTTCATTCACCACGCAGGGAAGACCTGTGATTCATTAAGCGTAGTTCTTGTATCTTGCTTTGGTTGTCTGTGAATGCCTGAACTGGGACTGTTCAAATCGGAACAAGTTGCAATTATTTACTTCGTCGTCCATTCGGTCATTGTGGTTGGATTTGGATTGAATTTTTAATTGGCTTTGGATTGGATTTGGATTGGATTGGGATTAGATTTGGATTGGATTTTGATTGGATATGGATTGGATTTGGATTGGATTGGGATTGGATTTGAATTGGATTTGGATTGGATTGGATTGGGATTGGGATTGGATTTGGATTTGGATGAGATTTAGATTCTGTTTGGATTTGGATTGGATTTGTATTAGATTAGGATTTGATTTGGATTGGAATCGGGTTGAATTTGGGTTGGATTTGGATTGGATTTAAACTGGATTTGGATTGGATTGGATTTGGATTGGATTTGGATTGGATTTGGATTGTATTTGGATTGGATTTAGATTGGATTTGGATTGGATTTGGATTGGATTTGGATTGGATTTGGACTGGATTTGGATTGGATTTGGATTGGATTTTGATTGGATTTGGATTGGATTTGGATTGGATTTGGGTTTGGATTTGGATTGGATATGGATTTGGATTGGATTTGGATTGGATTTGGATTTGGATTTGGATTGGATTTGGATTGGATTTGGATTGGATTTGGATTGGATTTGGATTGGATTTGGATTGGATTTGGATTGTATTTGGATAGGATTTGGATTTGGATTGGATTTGGATTGGATTTGGATTGGATTTGGATTGGATTTGGATTGGATTTGGATTGGATTTGGATTGGATTTGGATTGGATTTGGATTGGATTTGGATTGGATTTGGATTGGATTTGGGTTGGATTTGGGTTTGGATTTGGATTTGGATTGGATTTGGATTTGGATTTGGATTTGGATTTGGATTGGATTTGGATTTGGATTTGGATTTGGATTGGATTTGGATTGGATTTGGATTGGATTTGGATTGGATTTGGACTGGATTTGGATTGGATTTGGATTGGATTTGGATTGGATTTGGATTGGATTTGGATTGGATTTGGATTGGATTTGGATTGGATTTGGATTGGATTTGGATTGGATTTGGGTTTGTATTTGGATTTGGATTGGATTTGGATTTGGATTGGATTTGGATTTGGATTTGGATTGGATTTTGTTGGAGTCTTTGACTCCGGAACGTCCTTCCCGGTGGAACACGACGACGAGCAGAGTATCGACGACACGCGGCGGACACTAGCCAAGAACCCAGCGGACCCAGGGAATCGGAATCTGGGATAAATAATTAGAAACTCGCGAGGAAAAACTACGATTTAACAAGGAAAGATTTATTCGGTAGCGCGGACACGTTTACAAGACGCGGCAAACTTTGTTGTAATAATAATTGTGTTTTGTCTCTAGTTGAGCGAGGGGTGTGCGGATGTCTAGTCGTACAAATGGAAAGGGCGTAATCATTGCCTCCCGACACTCCTCCTCAATGTGCAGCATCTTTACATTGTAACCCCGAGCATTTCCCGGAATCGCTCGAGTTTGATCGGTCCCAACGGCTTGGTTAGGACATCAGCAGCCATAACGTCGGTCGGGCAGTACTCCAGGGATAACTGTCCAGTCCTGCAGAGCTCCTCCACGAATCGCTCCTTCGTGTCGATGTGTTTCAACCTACGACTTGATCTACCTGTCTTCACGAACGTAATACAACTCTGGTTGTCCTCTCTCAGAATCATCGGCTTCAGCTGTTCCTCGTCCAAATCCTTCAGGAGGTGTCTCAGCCAAATGACGTCTTGGCTGGCCTCGCAAAGCGCAACATACTCGGCCTCCATCGAGCTGAGTGTCACGCACGTCTGACGTCTGCTAGCCCAAACTATCGCTCCGTCGCCGTATTTGAAGACAAATCCCGACGTTGATCGGCGGGTTTCAACATCGTCAGCCCAGTCTGAGTCGCTGTATCCCGTCAATACACTACCAGAACCCGCTCTCAGGTGTAGGTAGTAATCTTTCGTACCGCGGAGATACCGCAATACACGTTTGGCAGCGATCCAGTCACGTTCTGTGGGCTTTGCGAATTTCCGACCAAGTATTGCTGCGCTGGCAGCGACATCCGGTCGAGCACATACCGAAAGATAGAGAAGGCCACCCACCAGGCTTCGATACTGCGTCGGATTCTCGAGTTCATTGCTGGCATCCACGGTTTTGGCGTACTCTGGATCCATAGGACTTTTCGCTGCTTTGGCCTGGCTCATCCCGAATCTGTCGATCAGCTGATCAATGTAAGCCAGCAACCGAAGCTTGAAAGCTCCTTCTTCGCGCTTCACCTCCATGCCTAGGAAGTGACTCACGTCTCCCAAGCAAGTCAGCTGGAACTCTCCGGTGAGAGCATCAATCACCCGCTTGATCTCTCCTTCATCAGCCGAAGCGACGAGCATGTCGTCAACATATACTATTGACCGTCCAGTTCCAAACTGTTCACGACCGTTCGAAACAGTTGCCGTTTCAAACGGTCGGTGAAACAGTCGGTGACGGATTTGACAGCAGAAATGAGCGAGAAAGATTTCGCGCGCAAACGCGTTTTCAAAAACATTCAATTGGTGGAACAAGGACAGCTAACCGGTCGCTCTGATCAGCTGTTGCCGGCAGCCAATCCGCCAGCTTTTTGGCGCGGAAGTCGGGGGGTGTTCAGATGCAATGTTTATCGCTCAACAAATTCATGAAAATATTTTTTTCGCAATAAATGTTTTAAATGTTTTAAAGTGATGTTTAATAAATGAAATTTATATTATTTCCAGGATAATTGCTAATGTTTGGTATTCTGAAGACATATACGTTTGAAATAATGATGTGCTTGAACAAATTTGCTGATTAATTGTTTCTGTAGAATACATCGAGCATCCCCTCGATATTCGACGACTGTTCGGAACAGTTTCACAAACAGTCGGGATAATCCATCTTTGAACTGAATACACAATAATAGAAAAACAGTTTTACCACGTACCTTTCTGATGAACAGACACTGGTCTGCCGTTGACTGTTGGAAACCAAGCCGGCCAAGAACTTCCTTCAGCTTCAAGTTCCAACACCTTGCCGACTGTCGCAGGCCATAAATGCTGCGCCGCAGCCGACACACAAGCTCCTCCTGACCCGGAACTGTGTAGCCCGGTGGCTGCTTCATTAGCACTTCTTCTTCCAGCTCGGCGTTTAAATAGGCCGTCTTAACATCAAGATGTTTAACGGCGAGTCCTTTCTTCGCGGCCACAGCGAGGAACGTGCGGAATGTCGCGTGTTGTGTTACAGGGGCGTACACTTGATCAAAGTCAACTCCGTACTTTTGCGCAAAGCCTTGCGCCACTATGCGGGCTTTACACTTCACCACTTGTCCCAACTCGTTCTTCTTCACCTTAAACACCCATTTTGAACCAATCACTTTCCGGCCTTTCGGCTGGGGTACCAGTTCCCAGGTATTGTTCCGGCGGTGCGACTCAAGTTCATCGGCCATCGCATCCCGCCACACTTTCTTCTGTTTGGCTTCTTCGACACTGTTGGGTTCTTCTTCCACGCATTCCGCACTTCCCGCTGCGATGTCCAGCACGTATTCGTTCAAATATTGAGGCACAACACCCCGGTTCTTCCTCACAGGTCGCCGCACTTCACGAGCCCTGGGCTCTTCATTATCACTCATTGATTCATACATACTTCGGTCACTGTCATCGTCATTGAGTTCATGTTCATGTTGTTGATCACTAAGCGGATCTTCCCGCGCACTTTTCGGTGTATTCACACCCACTGATTCTTCACCATCCTTCTTCAACGGCAGGATCTTCACTTTTTCAACAGCGGCACGTTCTTCCTCCTCAGGAACTACCGGGAACTCCACCGACGACGATCCGTTTCCCAGCTCGATGAATCGTGCATCTCGGCTCACTGTGATCTGGTTGGTAGCACGATCGACGAATCGGTACGCCTTGTGCTCCATCGAGTACCCAACCAGAGTCAACTTCCGGGCTTTGCTCTCCATTTTCGACCGCTTTACCGATGGCACATGCACGAAGGCTTCGCTTCCGAACACTCTCACGTGGCTGAGGTCCGGCTTCCGTCCCCACCACAGCTCGTACGAGGTGCGCTGGACGGATCTTGATGGTAGACGGTTCTGGAGGTAAGTGGCCGTCAGCACGGCCTCACCCCAAAAACGCTTCTCCAGACCGGCGTCTAGCAACATACAAGTTGCCATCTCGGTAATTGAGCGGTTTTTCCGCTCTGCGACTCCGTTAGATTGCGGCGAATATGGTGTGGTGTATTGCGGCACGATCCCCTCCTTTTTGTAAAAGCTTCGCAATTCAGAGTTATCGAACTCTCCTCCGCCGTCAGAGCGGATTACGCGGGGCTTGCGCCCGAATTTATTTTCCACCCACCGCACAAAATCTTTGATATTTCCCGCAGCCTCTGATTTGCTCTTAAGCAAATACGTTACAGCGAACCGGCTGTGATCATCAATCAGATGCATTACATACCGGTTGCCGCTCGGAGTCGTTTCCTTCATAGGCCCACACAAGTCGGTGTGAATGATATCGAGCACTCGGTCAGACTTTCGCTCTTCAACCGGCGGAAATGGAGAGCGGGCCGACTTCCCCTCGGCACAGGATTCACAAACGATTTGCAAGTTACATTTGCTTACCTTGATTCCAGTCGCCATTTCGTCTTTCACCAGGCGATCCACTGCCGTCCAATCACGGTGGCCTAGGCGACGGTGCCACTGATGTCGGCAATGCTCCGAATGCTGACCAACAGTAGCGGCCAACGAAGTCGCTCCCTGGCGCAGATGGTACAATCCGCTGCTTCGTTTACCTGTTGCCACCACATCTCCGTTCCGGTTGGATATCTTGCAATCATCCTCACCAAAGGTCACACTCAAGCCTTTCCGTATCAGTTGGCTCACGGAAATCAAGCTCGATGCAAGTCCCGGCACGAACTGTACGTCGCTCATTTCTATCTTCACGGCGTTCTCCTCGTCGTCGACACCATACAGCACACCACTTCCATGGCCGTATATCTGGGTGCGGTCTCCATCGGCGAGGGTAATCCATCCACCTTCGTACTTCTCCAACGAGGAAAAGAACGACTCGTTGGAGGTCATATGAGCGCTGGCTCCGCTGTCGATTATCCACGACGAAAATCCACTACCGGCGGTGAACGCGACGCTTTTCGCCTCGGTGTGAGCCGATTTAGCTTTCACGTTCTCTTTCTTCGTTGCTTCGGCCCTCTGGGATGCAAGGTACTTCCGGCAGTTGCGCCGAAGGTGGCCGGGCTGCTTACAATAATGGCATGTTCGGGATTCCTTACCTTGTTTGCTTTTCGTGGTACTCATCTGGAAGCGCATCGCCTTTTCTGGTTTAGACGCAGGTCCATCTCGCTCCCGGCGACGCTGAAACTCGTCCATCAAACGCGCTTTGACGATGTCCATCGAGATTTCGTCGTCCGCCCTGCTGTCGAGCACCGAAACAATCCCATCGAATGACGGGGGAAGGCTGCGTAAAAGCATACAAATTTTCGTGTCGGCATCCAAACGCGTGCCGGCGGCATCCAGTCGGTCAAACAGCTCCTCCATTTCGCTGAGGTGCTGTTCTAGATCACCGTTTTCCCCTAAGTTAACCGCGCACAATCGCTTCAATAGCGATACCCGAACCGAACGACTGGTTTTCTCGTGATAGCACTTCAACGCTTCGAAAACATCAGGCTGTGACCATAGTGGGTAAGGTGAGATGCGATCGGATGCGATAAGTTATGAGATGAGAAGAGGGAAGTTTGATAGGCCATAGTGCATGAGGTTTTCAATGAGGGTGCGCATGTTGTTTTCACATCCTTTTTCGCCTATTTCGTGCGCATCAACGACTCGCGTGATTTGATCGATGAAGTCGTTTGTATGTTGAAGCGCTTCTTTGGATGTGGGTAGTGAAATGATCGTTTCATCTGTAAGAGCGGAAAGATAAAATGCACCTGCTTTTTGTTTTGCGCGGGCCGTTTTTTTTTGCTATAACTTAGTCAGTTTTGATCCTGTTGCAATAGCAAAAACCGACCAGTTCAAAAAACAAATCTGGTGTAACTGTACAAGATTGAGATTATTGAATTAATTATTTGATAAAAGAATGTATAAAATGTAATTATATCCGCGTGAGGGATGTCTTTATGTATACACATATTTTTACTTTCCGGACTGAACTATCTGAGTGTTGATTTCAATTTAAATCAATATGAGACTGTTATACTGATTTTCGGCATTAAAACATTACTTTATTGTGCTGATCTCGGCAAAAAGAAACAAAAATTCGGGATAAATCGTGGAATTTCTTTCGGCACTCCTCACGAAAATTTTACCCGATTCCTTCCGGTGTTCCTCTTGGGACTTCCCCAGAAGATCTTCACAGAACGTTATTCAGAGTTGCTAAAGAAGTTATTCCTGGGGTTCCTACTAAAGTTTCTCCAAGGATTTCTGAAAGAGTTTTCACGAATTTAGTGCAAGAGTTCCTCAAGAGATTTCTTTTATTTTTTCCTGTGATATCTTCAAACCATTGCTTTGGGCTTTCTTCGAGATGTTCTTCCTGGTCTCCTACAGGAATTTGTTAAAAGTTTTTGCGATGTTTATTTTGAAGTTTTACCTGAGATTTTTCTCGGAGTATCTCCTGGAACTTCTCTCAGAAGATTCCTTCCGATGTTGGTCATGAGATGTCTCTCAGAGCTTTTCTTAATTAAAATACCCTGGATTTTCCCCTAATATTTTTTTTCCAGAGTGCCTTCTGGGATTTCTACAGGAGTTATTGCTGATATTTCTCATTGAATTCTTCTCTTGCATATCTTGCAGAGCCAGGCTGTTTCTTGTAGTTGTACCGGATTTCTTATAGTGATCCACCTGAGAGTTTTTACAGATATTCTGTGCATTATTCCCAAAATTCTTCCCGGAATCTTTACCAGAAATTGTCCCGAGATTCTGGATATTCCTTCAGGAATTTCTCCCAAAGTAATTGCAGGGATTCTTCTACGGGTTTTCCTCAGAATGTCTCCTGAGATAACTTACGAAATACCTTATAGGAAATTCATGGAGAAATATTCGGAATTCAAATAAAATCTTGCGAGAAACTCCGCAAAGTGTTATTGAAGAAATCTCGACAGGAACTTCAGGAAAAACCTGAGAGAAAATGAGACATCTCGAAAAAAGTTCGAGATAATAGTAATCCCGAGAAAAAATATTAAGGACATCCAAGGAGGAATTCTGAAAACCATATGGAATCTTGAAAGCAGCTGCGGACGAAGTTCCGCGAGGAAAACAAGAGGAATATCGGAAAACTATCGGTAAAAATCCAATAGTTTATGGATAGCTGTCCCGGAAAACCGTTAAAAAAGGCATGGACACTGGCTTCAGCCGGCGGCTGTACCGATTGAACGAAACTTAACACGGAGTGGCTACGGATTAGAAGCTATTCTCGTGAAAATTTTCATCGGTCGGAGCGGGAATCGAACCCTCATCCACCCGGACTCTAACCGCATGGCTACGACATTCTTGAAGAAACTTTGAATAGTTTTGGATGGATCTTCAGGAAGAATCCTGCGAGAATCTCTAGTATATCGGAAAACCTTTCCAAGAAATATCGGGACGTACTCAAACAGATATCTCGTGTGAAAGAATCTTGCGGAAAGCCAGGAAGATACTTTGGAAGAAATTCCAGGAATAATGCTCAGAAATATTGAAAGAATTTTTGAACAGTAGGGGAACTTACGTATTTTCGGCAGTTTTGTTCTCTTCGCCATGGGGGGTTTTTTGAAACCTGTTGAACTCAGAGTTGGCATCAAATCCTTCCCAACCAAATTGAATATAATCAAGTTTCCGGCAATTTGACCGGCATAAATCCCTCATGACGAAGAGAAAAAACCTGGCGATGATATCCTAAGTCGCCCTTTTTTAGTAAATTATAAACTTTCAAAATTTCATCTGGAAAAACCTGGAAAACTCAGGGAATTTTATTTTGAGTTATGAGTAGACACCCAAGTACACAATATTCATCATATATTAGGTAAAAGAGTATCAATCGAAATCGATGTCACACTCTTTTCTAGTTTTGCCTGACAAAGAAAAAAGCAGAACCTTTCAATCAGAATCCTTTTAGCAATTGAGTTGAATACCATAAAACCCTTAAACTGTCTAACTTGCACATGAATAGCATGCACTGAACAAACGACCATATCAAACATTGATTACTTCATTTAAATCCCGAACATAGAAAATAAAATGTTTTTTTTTATACACATATAATAACAAAAATATGCTGTAAAAAACTTAAACGATTTGATGGAATACTATTTTACATGCAATGAAATATGTTATTTTACATGGCGATCGATAGACAGTATGATAAATTTTTATTACGTCTGGTTCATCAAAATGCAAGTCATGTGAAAAAGCATTGAGTTATATTTAAAAACAACAACATATTAACGCATTTTATATTACCTACTAGCATTCCCAATACATTAAATCCTCATTGCTTTACATACACAATGAGCGCAATCATAAAATCCATACCCGACAAGCATTCTCTTGCGTTCTCTTGCGTTCACATGCGTCGAAGCAGCTCCATCGCATCTCCGCACTCATCGCAACTCATCCACTATGTACGGTTCGTGCGTTCTGCATATAGTTTCCACAGAGTGTGCTTCGACGCTTATCCGATCTCTTATCTCTTTGCATCGCACCTTACCCACTATGTGCTCAACGTCACGCGCGAACCTCTTGTTTTTAACAAGCGGAAGTTGGCTATCCTCCAGCAGCAAAACGATTGTCGCTTTTGCTTTCCTGTCATCACTACACCAATCTTCGTCGCGGTCTTCTTCTTCAGTTGGGACCGGATCATTCACTATGTGCCAAAGATCTTCACGGCTGAGCAGCATTTCTAGACGTATTTTCCACGTCTGCCAGTTTTGTCCATTTAGCTTTGGCACAGCAAATCTCGCGTCAGCCATCGTTCACTTTTCGCGCACTACCCAAGCACTAACCGCTCACGTTTCCAATGTGAGATCGAATGTAAACAAAACACACTTCGAGTCGGGGGGACTCGGCTCTTCTTCACTCACTTTTCTTCGGGCGTCGCGCCGACTGCCCGGAACAGCATGGAAAACGTAACGGTTTCTTCACTCGCTCTTCGCAGCAAGCAGTAGCTTTTTCGTTCTCCTTTTCACCCGGAGAAGTGTCACTAACACTAATCAATCTTCGCTCCCGTTGCTCTAACACCGAGCGGAGCACTCTCCCACGATTTCTTCTTTCTCCAGCAGAGGGTATAACACAACCTCAAATCTTCCCGCGACGCTGGGGCTTCTCCCTGGGGCACATAACCTGTTGGAGTCTTTGACTCCGGAACGTCCTTCCCGGTGGAACACGACGACGAGCAGAGTATCGACGACACGCGGCGGACACTAGCCAAGAACCCAGCGGACGCAGGGAATCGGAATCTGGGATAAATAATTAGAAACTCGCGAGGAAAAACTACGATTTAACAAAGAAAGATTTATTCGGTAGCGCGGACACGTTTACAAGACGCGGCAAACTTTGTTGTAATAATAATTGTGTTTTGTCTCTAGTTGAGCGAGATGTGTGCGGATGTCTAGTCGTACAAATGGAAAGGGCGTAATCATTGCCTCCCGACAGATTTGGATTGGATTTGGATTGTATTTGGATTGGATTTGGATTTGGATTGGATTTGGATTGGATTTGGATTAGATTTGGATTGGATTTGGATTGGATTTGGATTGGATTTGGATTGGATTTAGATTGGATTTGGATTGGATTTGGATTGGATTTGGATTGGATTTGGATTGGATTTGGATTGGATTTGGATTGGATTTGGATTGGATTTGGATTGGATTTTGATTGGATTTGGATTGGATTTGGATTGGATTTGGATTGGATTTGTATTGAATTTGGATTGGATTTGGATTGGATTTGGATTGGATTTGGATTGGATTTGGATTGGATTTGGATTGGATTTGGATTGGATTTGGATTGGATTTGGATTGGATTTGGATTGGATTTTGATTGGATTTGGATTGGATTTGGATTGGATTTGGATTGGATTTGGATTGGATTTGGATTGGATTTGGATTGGATTTGGATTGGATTTGGATTGGATTTGGATTGGATTTGGACTGGATTTGGATTGGATTGGATTTGGATTGGATTTGGATTGGATTTGGATTGGATTTGGATTGGATTTGGATTGGATTTGGATTGGATTTGGATTGGATTTGGATTGGATTTGGATTGGATTTGGATTGGATTTGGATTGGATTTGGATTGGATTTGGATTGGATTTGGATTGGATTTGGATTGGATTTGGATTGGATTTGGATTGGATTTGGATTGGATTTGGATTGGATTTGGATTGGATTTGGATTGGATTTGGATTGATTTGGATTGGATTTGGATTGGATTTGGATTGGATTTGGATTGGATTTGGATTGGATTTGGATTGGATTTGGATTGGATTTGGATTGGATTTGGATTGGATTTGGATTGAATTTGGATTGGATTCGGATTGGATTTGGATTGGATTTGGATTGGATTTGGATTGGATTTGGATTGGATTTGGATTGGATTTGGATTGGATTTGGATTGGATATGGATTGGATTTGGATTGGATTTGGATTGGATTTGGATTGGATTTGGATTGGATTTGGATTGGATTTGGATTGGATTTGGATTGGATTTGGATTGGATTTGGATTGGATTGGATTTGGATTGGATTTGGATTGGATT